>NW_023458772.1:46913-49216 GCF_013731165.1 Rhagoletis pomonella
AATGTACTTGAAACAACAACAACGTAGGTTCGCTTGCAGTTCGCTAGAATTTGAATTTATTTGTGGAAATTCATGACTATCCATGAATTGTTCACACTAATTTACTCATATAGCAAGCATTCTTCATGAATGCATACAACCGATTTCTACTGGCGTTGTATGTACATACATATGTATGAACTCATTTGTTGCGAATGGTTTTGATATTCGTAGCATGGTTTTAGGCATAGGTTTAGTAAACTATTGATAAAAAAGCAATGCGAAAATTTTAATAATACTGAAATTATTTTAACTTGGTCCATTGATAGCTGATGAACATATAAGAATATATCTATATATACATATGTATGGATGATATAATAGCTCTGATTCAATACTTTTCGTGTAAAATCCTGTAAAAATGTCAAACAGCAAAATTGCCCTATGAAGTGAGAGTAAAAAGTGAGTAACAGCAAAAAGTACGGGAACAAAAAAAGCATCGAGTAAAATCTTGCTTCTTCATTCTCTACACTACTCTCCAAAAATCGCTCTCATTACAGGATTTTGGAGTACGCGATCATTTTTCCCTCAACTTCCTGCGAGTTCGTGTATAAACCTGTAAGTTCATTGAGTACCGGATCAGAGCTAATACAAGATTGCACAAAGAGAAGACGAGAGTAAGTGGAAATGCGGAACAAATGAATTTAGCTTCCCATTTTGCCAACAAAAGATGGTATGTTATATGTATTCATAACTTTAAAGTAAACCTAGCGACAGATGAAGCAGAACCACAGATTAAATTCCTAAAAGAAAAACTAAATTTAGGAATATATACAAATAGAATGCTCAAACTACAAGCTCAAAAACAGTAATTGATGCGGCGTTTTCAAGATATTTTAACGCCCTTGAGTCACAAGTATATACAAGTGTCATATTTTATCAATCATACCGATAATTTCATGTATTAAAAGAATTAAAAATGAAAATGAATTAAAAAAAATAAATCAGTAAAATGAATAAAATAAAGTGAAGTTAATATTTAATTTAACCTAACCCACATGTGTATGTATGTAACTGAATCCCCTAGTAATAGGTTTACATATAAAAAGATTATCCTCATTTTCGCTCTTAACTCCTTTATCTTTGATTAGAAAAAGAGATTAGCCCTACAAAATTATAATTATAAAATAATCTCAGATTAAACCGATAACTTTTTGGTAACCAACCTAGTTTTATCGATTATACTTGCGAAGAAGAGGAGGAATGTCAAATGCAAGGAAAAGAGGTTTGTAAAGGTAATTTTAATAAAATATTAAGTTAAAATATATTTGAATATCATAATTTGTCTAGCAGAAAAAAGTGACTACGGTGGCACAGAGAAGAAGCTTAACTTTTCCCCGAGTTGTGAGAATAACAAGCACAACCAATCTGACAACTAACGAGCTTTGATTGAGATTATATTTATATATAAACGTACTTTTATGCTTTGCCGTACGCATATGTTTTTAAAAGATGCCATCATTAAAAAGTTTATCCGTTGCTGATTTGGGGCAGGCAAAATTAAAGCATAATAAACTCATAATCTTTTACCATGTTCTGACCGACAACGAAAACACTTTGAAAACGAGTTTTGGGATTGTAGGCTGAATGCTGTTCACACCGGCTGTTAGTATTTTCCTTGTAATTTCTTACATCTTTTGATTACAGTTTTGCTACACAAAACTTTTCCTTCATTTTCTTTTCATTTACGACCTCTTTCTTTCATTCTTATTTTACTTAGACCAACCAATTAACCATAAATCCGAAATGGCGTTTTAAAGACGATAAATAATCGAAAAAAAGCTAGTGAAGACACCGATTGGAATGAGTGGAACGTGAGTTTTCAAGTAGTTTTCACGAAAACTGGTTTTCGTTTGACAGATTTTACATGGACGAAAACACAAGTTTTAGGTCGAAAACCAGTTTTAGAAACGAAGACATGTTTTCGATGTCGATCAGAACATGGTTTTTAACAGTTCAGCTGAATTTAAACGCAAAAGTGTACCAATAAGTCTTTAGGGAAGTTATTGCTCATAAAAATGAATTTGTCAGTGCCATTCGATCTCTAATTGGGGAAATTAAGACTAAAAACCTGAAGTGTACCTTAGATCAAAGCTTCTTAAAGCAGGTTCCGTAGAAAAGTCACCGGGGTTCCGTGAAACGAATTTTGATCTGAATAAGCACGGCGGTCGACAGCCGGTTTGAGTTGCACACAAAAAAAAAGTTCTATAATCAGCATGACCGAGACGCAATTATCTTGAGCATTGCGCCTGGAAGTTTTTTTT
>NW_023458772.1:49316-54154 GCF_013731165.1 Rhagoletis pomonella
TTTTTTTTCTAGCTTGTATGTGTTGTTGGCCCCTGTAGCTAAAGGGTTAGAATGACCTATGTATGTTCGAACCCTGCTCAAAGCAATATCGCAAAAAAAAATAGAATAAAGTTTTTTTTAACAGCGTTTGCCCCTCGGCAGGCAATGGAAAACCTCGGAGTGTATTTCGAAGGCGGCGTAAAACTGTAGGTCCCTTCATTTTTGTAACAGCATCAAGACGCATACCACAAATTGGAGAAGCTCAGCCAAACACTTAGGTGTAAGCGCCAAAATATTATTATTATTATATGCGGCTAATAACATTTTGGAACAGGAAAGTCAACAAACGTATTTTAGGCGAGAGATATATTTTCATCCTTTAAAAGAAAATTTAGTTTTTGAATCACCGGTGTGGAAAAGAAATGCATTGAATGTTTCCTACCTTTATACAACTTTCTATAAGAAACGCAGTGAATTGCCAAATGAAATAGGAAATATCACTTGGTAAATCTCTTGAAATCTTTGTCAGGATGGTATTATTAATATCGATTGGGTACAAAATCCATTTACGAAGCATTCATGGATCTTCAGAGTACTTTGACACTGAAACACACATTTGAATCTGTTTCTCTGAACGAGTTTTGGATTAGTGTAGGAGGGAATACCATGCAAGTGCAAAAAACAAATATAGGTCAAAATTGGATGCTACCCCAGAAATGCGTATATAGCATTCAGACATAATATCGAACTATAAAGCAATAATTATTAAAAAATAAACAATTAAAGCATGTATACTATTTCTAGTAAAAGTTTTTATTCATATTTAAGTTGCACTGCCTTTGATTTTTACAGCCAATTTCAGGAAAGCAATTTAAGTGAAAAATTATTTTAATTTTTTGAATTTTATATGGAAATTGACAGAAATTAAAAAAAATCATTTTCCACTTAAATTGCTGGTGAAACCGGCTGTTAGAAATTTAATATGGGGTTCCATAAAATGAAAGGTATTTAGTAAGGGTTCCATGACCTTAAAAGTTTAAGAAGCCCTGCCCTAGATGATTGCCTTAAAGAGCAAATATTTAATGTATTTAATAAGACATTATTTATAACACATATTAATAGTGTTGTGGCTTTATGAATATCTGTATATTATCTTTTATTTTTCATTTAATTAATTAATAACTTGGAATATTCAATGTGACCCTAAATATAAGTCAAATGAAATATTAAATTAATGAATGGATAATTTTAAAATAATAAAGGTAATTTGTTACAAAATCATGTTTATTAATTGATCAGGAATTCAAATCTAAACAAAAAGTTATATGTCCCAAGAAAACACGATAGTATCGATACTATCGGTGTATTATTGGCAAAAACATCTAAAAATCGATAGTTTCAAACATCGATGTTTTTGCGCCACTATTTTGCATCATTTGTGTTGAATTTGTACGATCCACTAGCACTTATATTTCCCGATCTAATTTTTGAGTTGTGCCTCTTTTGACGACGGTGGGCGATATGTATACCCAATAAAAATATGAATTGGAAAATTTACCACATCTCATTCAAATCTACCACATTTTTTTTGCCAATTCTACCACACTAAAATAAAAAGCGGTTTGCACACTGACGAGAACGCAAAATTTGCAAAAACTTGCTACCTTCGAAACAGCTGATCACTTCCACAGTTGCTTTTGCTTGGTACATTTTCCCAGATTTGGCATTTTATACAATTGCATAGTTTTGGATAAGAAAAACCTTTTTAAAATACAAATTAACAATATCGGAATGAATAAGGGCCAAATTCACAGTGCGTAGTTAACTCGGAATCGGCAGTTAACTACAGATTTTTGTACTGATTTGCCGATTCTGAGTTAACTACGCACTGTTAATTTGGCTCTAAGTATTTTTTCTCAAAATTATTTGTGATACCACCTGGTGACGCAATCCAAAAATAAGAGAATCTCCTCCAAACACCCATCATTGATCCAAAAAAATTAATAGATATAGCCATGGTGGAATAATACAAGGTGTTGGATATTGACAGCGTTCTCGCTCTAATCCGCCATCTTGGCTCCCTTAGCTATATCAGTGTTTCCCTCTTGAAAAAACTACATTTTATCGCCTTTAAAAAAGTACTAAACTACCTCATTCCCTATTCCAAAACCGATTTGCAATCACTGAACAATTCTTTGACATTTACTCTATTCTTATCGTTGGCAACTGAAAATTAAATTAGAAATTTCAACATTAATTCGGCAAAAAAACATCGGTTTAGAGTTCTCCCCAAGGATTTGTAGTTATTTTGGTCGGTGCTTCCTTCCGCTGCAATTCCGTATGTGGTTCACTGCCACTGGCCTTGCTTTTTCAACGATATAACTGTTTTCTTGGTAAGTTTAGATGGAAGATTTAAACAAGAACTACGTATTTAACTATGCATCTATTCCCCAGTGATTTTTGCTGCTGCAATCCCGTCTGTGATTCACTGCCTCTGGCCCTGCTTTTCCAACGATATAACTGTTTTTTTGGTAACTTCTACCGCTAAGACTTTGTTGCTTTTTCCCTTTTCCCTAAAAACATAATAGTGCTACAAAGCTCAATAACAATATGGAAACAAATGTTAATAAGCCACAATAATATTGACAATAAATAAGATTTCACTACGATTGAATTTTCTATTAGTAACAGGGTAGTTATAGTGAATGTTTTATTCGATAACTAAAACTATATTTGATGTTTGTAGCGATAAAAATATGCCTAAATCAGCCAAATACCCTATGTGGGTCGGCTGAATCAGTAAAACGTGACAGTAGTTGACTTTTGAGGTTAATATATCGGTCTTGAGTTGGTAAGGTTTTTAAAAAATCCGCAGCTTCCTTTAAAGCATCGCTGCTAATTGCTGAGAAAACCAGATTGTATTTACCGACATAAGATGTGGTCTTGTACGACTGAAAGGTGGCCTCAATTTGTAGAAACCATTTGTCTGTCATCTCAGTTCAGAACGGTCGCAGCTTGCATTGCGATGCAAGCTCCACATCTTTAGTTGGCATTTTGTTCGATGAAATATTCTCCCCATCCGTCGATTCGCCCTTTTGTCGATTCCGTCATGTTGTAACGACTCGGGGTCACCACTAATTTTTTGGTTTTGGAAGTTTGACTATAATTATAGGACATTGTGTTTAATAAACTAAATTACCATTTATTGCATAAGTACTACGTTATATATACTACTTTCGCGAATTTAGCTTATCATAATATACCGTTTGTAACTATTTATATGCAAAATTTTATATGAAAAATAGTACCAAATTTCGTACTACTTCGCAAAGCGGGCTTTTTTTCTTCCCGTTTCTCTCGTGCTTCCATATTACAACCTTTTTTAAGGGAGCTGTCGACATGAGCTGTCACTACGTACAACACCTTGTATAATTCCACCATGAGATATAGCTACAAATGTAGCTTTAAAATTATAAAATTTTCATTTCAACAATCGACCTACCAAAACCGACAACTTCAAAAAAAAAAACATTTCAGCATGCTGCTTTTTAATCAGTTTTGTTATATTTAAGGAAAATTATGGTACAAACGAAAAATGTCATACGGCAACCATAGTCAGCACACACACACTAAAGTAAACAAACTGGAGATTAATAGTAAATTAACGAAAAATAAACTCAACAAACGTTGTGCTTATTAAATTTACTCACTTTTTCGTTGTATACTGGCATTAATAACGAAATTTGCAATAAATAACTCAAAAAGGCCATATTTTCGTTTGTTTATATACAAACATGTGTGTGTGATCAGCTATTTTTTTTACTTGCAATTTTTCGCTGGTAAAAATATTTCCAGCAGAAATTTGCAGCTCTCTGTCACATTTTGCTCTCTCAATTTCCTCTACTTTGCAAGTTTTTTGGGTACGAGAACGCAAAACCAGTAAAAGTTTTCTAAAACTTTAGATGCAATTAAAGTTAGTAAAGGCGAATATCTTAAAAAAGGCAAAAAAGGCAACTTCAGATGTGTTTATATGGAATCAGGGACAGCTAAATCGTGGTCATTCTTAATCGAATATACTCTATCTCTTCGGAGTTAAATATGCATCGGTGCACTTTTTATTGCATTATTAAGACGTTTTTGAGGTTAGGTTTATATGGGAGGTATGCTTTAAAATACATCGTTCTGGCCAAATTTTCGTTTTTTCCTTGATTTGTCTCCATAAATGTTGCACCCGGAACATTGAGGTATGGTAGGGTGACCAGAATTTTTTAATATTCCAGGGGCCAAATTCTCCATATTGAAAACACAAAAAAAAAACAATTTATATTTATTTTAACGCATAAATAACGAATAAATTAACAACTCAAAGTTTCTCTAGGCACAAGTCAAGCAACAAGTTTTGACTATTTATTTTTAAATTATTTAATTTTCATTGTATTACTTGCAAAAGTAATTAATTGCTTTTGTTCTTCGTCTTTCGTCAAAGTTCGATTATAATTTTGTATCAATGCTATACCTCGTTCAGCAATATCATTGACATATTTAACACTCTTAATCGTCCCTAATAAGGCATTCACATTGAGCCACTAACTCGTGTTTATGGGCCATTTTGGAGTTTAAGCCTTAACTCTACTCTTAAACTCGGAGTTTACCATACAAAAAATTTCGTTAAACTCTCCTTAAACACCACTTTTATTTGGAGTTTATGCGAATGCAACCCTTTTTTTTGACCCGATTCGGTTTGTGTCTTTGATAATCCAAACTTGCAACCAACTTGCCGACAGTTAGTCTGTTCCCGCACTGCAGGATTTAATCAGAATTAGTCCGAAGTCGTTCTGTGCACGTAAGTCTAGAATATC
>NW_023458772.1:54254-56447 GCF_013731165.1 Rhagoletis pomonella
AAAAAAACGATGCCGAATCTATTTTCATTAAGAAAGTTAATCGCTGATTATTTTGTCGAATACGTTTTTATTAACTTCAAAGTAATACAAGATAAGAACAGAAGCAAGTATGATGCAAAAAATGGTGATCTTTAAATATAAACAACCTCTAATTTCCTGTTGTGTTTTTTAATTTTCATTAATTTAAAGGTATCTCAGGATTAAGGGAATTTTCATGTTTGAGGGAAGGAAATTCCTGTTAATATTTTTATTGTCTGATACCTCAGAATATGAATGACCCAGGTATAATCAAAAATCTGCGAAACCTGAGAAAAAAATTTGCCCCTTGGTTTCGTTTTCGGCGATTTGGGCCATATGCTTTTAATTGTATACACTTTATATATAGGGGCCAGTGATTTTTTAGTTCCGGGCCCGAGTTTTCTCTCGACGGCCCTGCCTGTACCCTAATGTCCAGAAACTTATTACATTGCTGCACTCTGTCTGTTTATGGAAACGTACATGTATTCACCGCTTATGTACAACGGAAGATTCATACATATGCTTCTGCCCGTAAACTCTCACGTGTTTAGCCCAAGAAACCACACATTAGATAATTTATAAATAAATACGCATATATGGATATGTACATATACCCTGCAGCAAATTAAACTGGTTCAGAACTTGCGCTGAGCTAGCCTGAAAAAGGACGGTACTGGTTCTTCATCTATCCCAACTCAATGCTTTCAACTGTCTTTTTTAACATGGCGATGTCCTACGAAGTGACAATTGTCGCCCTCTGCAGAACTTTTGAACTTGTTCTGAACTGACTCTGGCTTAGATGGTTCTAAGACACTTCATATAACAACAGTTCCTAGATAGTTCAAAAAGGGTCACCTCCGGGTTAAAACAAATGTGGTTAGTTTTGAGCTGGTTCCAGAAAGTATAGTATATAACATTTTCTTTAAATACAGTAATTAAATAAGTACGCATAAAATTTTGTAAATAAAAAATACTTCATTTTATGATTAAAGAGCTATTTGTTTTGCACTAATTTACTTTTTGAGGCAAACTAAAACTAGGAACATAAAGTGTCAGTTATTACTTAATTTTCTAAAACCGTTATTCTTAAAAATAATTTATATTTGTTACGTATAATGGGTATTTCTGTGGTATTTATAATTAAAAATCTAATCTAAGTCGTGTGAAAAAATTAGTAAAACGGTCATATATTGAATGCTTATTTGTGATAACTCAGCGTTAAATTGTATTAAATGTATTGAAATGTAATACGTATACTACGTTTATACGCACGTATTATTTGCAAATAACAATTTGCAAAATAGTGAACTTTGCCGTATAAACGCTGAGTTAATTTTTTATTTGCAAATAACTGAATGACACAAATAAGTATTGAATAGTGGTACTATTTGCAAATAAGCGCAAGTCGCCGCCATTCTTAGGTTTATTTTCTTATTCTATGGTCATATTACTGCCTTTTGATGTGTATACATCTTTGGTTTCGGTAGGGGTAAAATTTGCGAAGCTGTAACACATAGCTCAGCAGAAAATTTCGAAGGGGAAGCATGTGTAATGCAGCAGGAAATTTTTAATTTCAGTAGAAGCACCTTGTGTTGACTTGCTATTGCAAATGGTTGCATACATTTAGGCATATGCAGAGTAAGAGCAAATGCGGTATATATGATTATTACTTCCGATTATGCAAACACCGCGCATGCATACGGCTATGTACCTTACATATGTATACATACTTAAGATCCCAGTAGAAATTTCATGCTGTTGGCATGAGCTTGCTGCTGTGTATACATGCCAGTATAAATAAATCTTCATTTCCATTTAACACGCGTGGTTTCTCAGAGCGTATGCGTACACTAACCATACACTTGTACTACTGCTGTATGCATATGGCTATTTTAATGTTTCAAACATACAAAAATGCATTAATGGAGCAGTATTAAAGCATTCTTACAAGATATGTGTTCCCATATGTAAATGCTACTTTTCTGATACAAAGTAGCATTTACATAACCAAATGCATATCTTGTAAAAGCGTTAGTGCTGAAAATAGAATCGGTCAACACGTCCGTTCACTAAAATTTTTGTATAAGACTGAAAATATTACGAGAATCCCACTTCAAATTTATCAAGAAATGTACTTGAAACAACAACAACGTAGGTTCGCTTGCAGTTCGCTAG
>NW_023458772.1:56547-61965 GCF_013731165.1 Rhagoletis pomonella
AAGTGGCCATTAAAGCTGTTTTTCGTGCACTCAACCGCGAAAAACCTCAATATCTTGGAGCAGTTGTAAGCTCGAGCTCGAGTTCGAGTTCTAAGTAGAAAATTACTTCTGAAACGATCTACAGCTGCACAGCAACAGAAACTTTCAAATCTGTATACAAATTTATAATGTTCTTAATTTTTTGGATTACATGTCAAATCGCAAGTGTACAGAATTCATGTTACTTATTGCATAAAACAAACTACAGTCCATTTAAAGATCTAATTCTAATATACATGTATGTATATATATCGCACAGGTAACGTAACAGTCTTTTTCTTTAACGTAACAGTCCGACTATTTTTTGCAAATATTAAAATCACAATTAATGTTATCAGCTCAATAAATACCTAGTTCTTTAGTTACATAGGAAGAGCAGACTTTTTCAATAATATTAAGCAGCTTTAAAAAGTACTTCCAGTACTGCTACAGTCCGCTGTTGAAATATTTATAACTTCTAAACAACAGGATGTACAATATATATTAGGTATATATTAAATATTGCCACATACTTATGCTTTCAGATTCAAGAAAAAAAAACTCTCCGAAAGTTGTATTCTAGCAACTTTCAGCGGTATTTGAAAAGCACTGTGGGCCAAAACGTATTGTAACAGTACGCGTTTTGGGCCATATGATCATTTTCTTAAATTTATAGAGTCAGAAGCAATGAGCACGAATCGGAATATATTTTTTTGAGGGCACCGTTCGCTTGATTTCAATGAAACATATACCGATATAAAGTCTGTATGTCATGACTAAAATGTGAAAACCGACATTTCTCTAAAACTAATTACAGTGCAGAACTGAAACTTAGCACGGATGCATAAATTGTAAATACCCTACTTACGCCGAAAAATGGTAGGTATTGAAAAAGAGGCCGTGGCACCTCCCGTACAAACAGAAATTCTCATATATCTTATCTCTGGAACCGTTTATGCTAACGCCCTTAAATTCGACACAGCTACATGTGCTATCTATACCTTACTTATCGCAAAAAGTGGCAGGTTTTGGAAAAGGGCGTGGCACCTCCCATACAAACTGAACTTCTCATATCGCGTATCCCCAGAACTGCTTATGATAAGATTATAAGATTTCGCACAGCTATTTATGCTATCAAGAGCGTACTTACTGCGAAAAGTAGTCGATTTTGGAAAAGGGGGCGTGGCACCTCCCATACAAATTGAAATTCTCATCTCGCTTATCTCTGGAACTGCTTATGCTAACGTCCTGAAATTTGACACAGCAACACACGTTGTTAATATCACATTTACGGCAAAAAGTGGTAGATTTTGGAATAGGGGGGCGTGACACCTCCCGTACAAATTAAAATTGTTATATCGCTTTTCTCTGGAACCCCTTATGCTAATGCCCTGAAGTTTGGCATAGCTCCTTAAGCTATCAATAGCGTATATATGGCGAAAAGTGAACTTTTCATATCGCTTATCTGTGTAACTATTTATGGTAATGGAATTTCGGTCGCTGTGGTGTAGTGGTAAGCAGTGCGCGCTTTTACTCATCAGCACCTGGGTTCAAGCCCTGGTCAAAGCAACATCGCAAAAAATATAGAAAAAGGCTTTTTCTTAACAGCGGTCGTCCCTCGGCAGGCAATGGCAGACCTCCGTGTGTATTTCTGCCATGAACAGCTTCTCGTAAAAATACAATCGCCGTTCGGAATTATTATATTCATTGGGAACCATTTTCTATCAGATTTCTAAATCGCATTGAATGAAGTAACTCCTATTTATGGTCAGATTTGCTTTATCTTTGGAATACATATTTGTAACATAAAATTTTGTGCAACCGCCGTTAGAGAAGGAAATATTAGATATATTTTTTTGTACACATTCGAGGTAATTGCTTAACCTTTACCGATTCTGATAGAAAAGAAAGCGGAGTTTATGTAGATGTTGGCAATTTGGTTTTTAACCGTCAAAGATGCTCTCAGACCCATATAATCGAAAAACGTATTTACAGTCTCAATTGGTATATTTTTAACATCTATATATAAATACGCCACACAAAAATTTTTTTAAGGCACCGCTTGCTCGATTTCAATGAAACATACACCGATTTAAAGGATATAACTTACATCATACATAACTTACTCGATACATAAGCGGCGTGGCATCTGACATATAGACTAAAATGTAAAAACCACTATATCTCTAAAACTAATTATGCTGGGGAACTGAAACTTAGCACAGATGCATAGATTGTAAATACCCTACTTACTTCGAAAAAAGGTCGATTTTGGAAAAGGGGGCGGTGCACCTCTCATACAAACTGAAATTCTCCTATAGCTTTTCCCTGAGACCGCTTATGCTAACGTCCTGAAATTTGACACAACCACATTTGCTATCAATACCGTACTTACGCCGAAAAGTGGTCGATTTTGGAAAAGGGGGGCGTGGCACCACCGATACAAACTGAAATTCTCATATCGCTTATCTCTGGAACAAGTTATGCTAACGCCCTGAAACTCAACACAGCTACATATCTTATCATACTTATGGCGAAAATTACGTAGTAGGTATTGAAAAAAGTGGGCGTGGCACCTCCCATACTAACAGAGCTTCTCAAGCCGATTATATCTGTAACCGCTTACGAAAACGGCCTGGCACCTCCCATACAAACTGAAATCTCATATCGCTTATCTGTGTAACCGCTTATGCTAACGTTCTGAAATTTTACACAGCTGCATGTTGTACCAAACCCGAAAGTGTTTACTGCAAATATGTTCAACCCCTCTTCTTCGGCAACACAGAAAGGAGAAATCTACTTAGTGAGGGTTATAATCCCAAATCGCGGCCGAACTTATGGCGAAAAGTCATGTGTGCTCAAAAGGGGGATGAGGCACCGCGCATGCAAAATGCAATTTCCATATCGCTTATATCTGATATATAACTTATGATAATGGAATTTGATACACCTATATCTATATACATATAAAATGGCAAGAATCATTCAATTGAGAACCATTTTCTACCAGATTTCTAAATCGCATTGAACGATTGTTATTTTGTGTAATACTTTTTAAAAGGATCAGAGTGTTTGTCTTCCGTTAGGTGGCGCAGGGATTGATAATAGAGATGGGCATGGGACTAAATATTAATTCCGATACCACCCATCCCGAAATTCAATTTTTAAGTTCCGAACCCTCCCATCCCAATGTTTTTCAGAATTGTACTGCGGGCCCGGAGGTACCCAAATCTATCTCTAAAAAAATGCACATGTCTTTCAAATTAGTTTTAAATAAAAAAAATATGTATGATAGATCTGGAATCCCCCGATTATTTTTTTCCTTTGCTGTTCGTTTTCGTCTCAATAAAATATAAAAAGTGCATAGTTCAAACTAATTTTTTAAGGAAGATTTTCTGTATTAAGTTACAAACCTTACCGATACCGCCCATCCCGGCCATTTTGAAATCCCGCGCCCTTCTCTTATTGAGAGCTATCCTTAAAATGTATGGTCACATTTGCTACATCTTTAGAAAACATAATCGCAGCACAAATTTTCGTGCAACTTGGTAGCCCAGTCGTGTGAGGCAAAAATATTGGGCTTTAGGCCCAATGTTGATAAAAACCCGTGAAAAACACCGTCAGAAAAAAAATATTATAATTCGTTTTACACCTTCGAGGTACTTAAACTCCACCTAATCTGACGAAAAGAAAGGGGAGCTTATGCAGATGTTGGCAATTTAGTTTTAACCTTCCAAGGGGCTCTCAGACCAATATTATCGAAAAAACGTATTTACAGTCTGATTTGGTATTTGTTTAACATAATAGTCAGTAAGGAGCTCATCTATGAAATTTGAGGTTACTTTCTCGGTCTAATTTCGAAAGCAGCCAAGGAATTTGGTTTTAAGTTTTCCGGTAATTTCGGCATAAATTGTGGTGGTGGACTTCAAAATTGTCATTCGCATAAAGGAGTCAATATTGGTGATAAGAAAAATTCAAAAGTGTATGAAAAAAATTTCGAATTTCGACAACTGGGCGATACCAGTATGTATTAGTTAGTGATGAACCGTTAGGCATCTCATCTATACATAGAAATATACATATACGGATATTCTTTATAAATGAAAATCCAGGTTATTTTCTCGGTTTAAATTCGAAAGTTACTGAAGAAGTTTGGTTTAAAAGCTTGTTCACATTATCGTAATTTACGGCTCATCTTTAATTTATAAGCAAATCTTGCTGAAATCAGGTAATTTCGCCTTGTAAAATCTGTCTATAAATTAAATATAAATGAAATAATTTATCATAAATCAAGAACCAAATGAAGCAAAAAAGGCTTTTCATTTATTTTAGCCCTCACTGTTAGGGAAATTAGAAAAAAAAAATGCCTAAAGCTATGCAACCATTTGTTTTTTGAAATCAAGTCCAAACCACACACTCGTACGTTCACGTGCTCTAGAAATTCCCTGCAAACCAAAGTTCCGCAATCTTAAGGAAATCGTTAGGAGTATCTCATTTCTGTAACGATTTTTTTACGAATTTTAAAAGAAAATTATATGAAGTGGTTGACACGAACTCGTAAAGAAATTTCTGTACGAAAAATAAAGAAAATTCTGGAAAAATTCCGAAAGATATTCTTCACATAGCACCATTATTTTCGTTGCTTCACAGATTTTCTTCCGAAATTTCGTAAAAGAATGGAAGTGTGCGTAATTTATTTCATTTTAGAAAATTCGGCAAAAAATCGAATTAAATCTTAACGAATTCTTTAAAATGTCTTTACAATGCAGAATACTCTGAACAAATGGTTTGCAGGGTTATTAAAGAAAATGTGAACTTACTTGATTTCGGTGAAGTAATTTGATCGAAACAAAGTAATTTATGCTGTAAATTGAATATAGCTTAAATTCTCCTGTAAATTCTCTATAACTTTTGGTGATGGACTTTAAAATCGTCATTCGCATAAAAGAGTCAATGTTAGTGACAAGCAAAACTCAAAAGTGTATGAAAAAATGTCGAATTTCGACAACTGGGCGATACTAGTTTATAATAAAGGCCTATAACGAAGGAGCAATTACATTGTAAAAAAAATAATAACAAGTTATGGTTCCGATATTTCGGGCCCCTTAAGAAGTCCGGGCCCGGGGCGATTCACCCCCTTCCCCACTCCCTCTCGACGGGCCTGGGTATAGGTTCATAAATGCAGCGATGTACAGTCCTTAGATGCACAAGTGTTAATGTACGTGTAAAAAACTCTACGATAAACGAAAAACTTCATTTCTCCCTGTTTCCCATTTTTTGCATCATACTTGCTTCTGTTCTTATCTTGTATTACTTTGAAGTTAATAAAAACGTATTCGACAAAATAATCAGTGATTAACTTTCTTAATGAAAATAGATTCGGCATCGTTTTTTTAAGGT
>NW_023458772.1:62065-67972 GCF_013731165.1 Rhagoletis pomonella
AAAAACTCTACGATAAACGAAAAACTTCATTTCTCCCTGTTTCCCATGTACGTACACTAGGGTGGTCCAAAAATGCAAATGCATATAATTTATTTTTCAGCTATAAAAATACATGGAAAACTTTAAGCGCTTTGAGCGACCTCTAAATATATTTTGATTTCGAAATAAAAATAGGGGTATCCTTTTTTCGATTCAGAACAATCCTAGGGGGTGAGAGCATTACAATTCCGACTTTACTGTTTTTGGACCACCCTAATGTACACTCGCCAAAACAGTAGCAGGTTTTGAATTGCTAACAAATAGAATGTATGCCTTTTTCACACAAAGTGGTTAGTATTGTAAAAATGTGTATACCTAAGTTTCCTAAAAGAAATGAACTTGAGTCTAGTATACTAGCAAAACAATAGAACATAATGATGTTTTTCAGCGAAATATTAGACAGTGTTACGGATTTCCATAATTAAAGGTTCTTAAAGTCCCAGTAGAAATTTTATGCATACTATATCGCTTTTGGTGGCATGAGCTTACTGCTGTGTATACATGCCTGTATAAATGAACCTTCATTTCGCGTGGTTTCTCAGAGCGTATGCGTACTCTAACAATACACTTGTACCACTGCTGTATGCATATGGCTGTATCAATGTTTCAACCATACTAAAATGCATTAATGGAACAGTATTAAAGCATTATTACAAGATATGTATCGCCATAGGTAACTGCTACTTTTCTGATACATTTTAATATACGGGGACATACAAAAAAGTAGCATTTACATATGCAAATGCAAATCTTGTAAAAGCCCAATAGTGCTGAAAATAGTATCGCACAACACGTCCGTTCACTAAAATTTTGTAAAAGACTGAAAATATTACAAAAATTCCACTTCAAATACATCAAGAAATGTACTTAAAACCACAACAACGTACGTTCGCTTGCAGTTCGCTAGAATTTGAATTTATTTGTGGAAATTCATGACTACGCATGAATTGTTCACACTAATTCTCTGATATAGCAAGCATTCTTCATGAATGAATACAACCGATTTCTACTGGGGTATGAAATGTTAAATACATACAAATCGTCACCTGAAATGCAAAAAACGTAACAACATCGTAAATTAAATGGAAAAAGTCGTGACTAAAATTTAATTTTTTTTCATGAAATGTGGGGAGTTGTAATTTCATGAAATCTATCATATAAATTAAAAGGTGAATTTTGAATTTTTTATTAGTTATGACCTTTTGCATTTGAACGGTGATATTTGTTACGTCCATACATACATAAATAATTTATCCTCCAGACGAACGCTCGTGATCGTTCAAAAACTCAATCTGCCTATTTAAACGGGACTTAAATTTTAAGAAAACGCCATACATACCTTTCTTTAAAGTGCTGTATCTTGGAAACCTTTTAACGAAACTTAATGAAAAAAATGTATTTCTTCCGTCTTATTATGGGCTTTAATTATAATTTTTTTACATTAATGTGCAACGTATAAAAAAGAAAAAAATTAAGTAAACATCTTTCTTTTTGGTTTCTTTTAATTTACCAGCATTTAACAATTTTTTTTTTACATAAAAACATTGTATATAAGGACAACTTTAAGTACTCAAATGGGCATAATGGGCTACGAAGACGTATGGACTCTAGATCATCTAACGCTCTAGCAATATGATAAATAGACATTGAAATTTTATGAAATTGTGTATTTTTGAAAAAGGAAAGGTGTGTAAAAAACAGAAACAATATAAATAAATCATATTAACTTTACTAAAGCACTAAAATCATGAAAATACCTTCAAGGAAATGGCAGAATTGAACTTTATTGTAAATTAAGATGCGATATCTGCTTGCGACGGGATTGGAGGAAATTTTAAGAGACTAGCAGCTAGAGCAAGTCTTCAGCTCCCTCGTTTATATGAAGGTTTGAATGAAACCACATCAACTGAATGCGATTTCCAGTATAGTGTTTATACCATGCATTTCAAAGCGGATTATGTGGCAACGCTACTGAAATGGATTGAAGTCAGCTGTTAACTTGCTGCCAGTCAGTGTTCAAGCTTCAGTAGTACATATGTATGTAATTCGAAAAATCAGAGCAAAACAAAATTTCCGTAGTAGAGTTGGATTTTTAATTTACGAATCAAACATTGTAAGTTTTACATGAACAAAAATTAAAAAATTCACCAGGGGCATTCACCTTAATAAGGAAAAAGCTTTGAGAAACCTTTCATGGAAACTTTATCTGAGTTGTATGAAATCACTTAGATGTATGAATATTATGTTACACATTTAGGTAAATATTCACAGGTATATATCTACCTAATTATCAGCCCAATCATGTATCTCGAAACGAACGTTCGTTTCGTCTGCCAGACGTTTCATTCGTGTGTTGGTAGTATGTAAGTCGAAATCGTCTGGCAGCACGAAAACAGCTGATCGTTACGTAGTTTTCGTCTAGTTTGGAATTTTTTAAGGCGAAAAGAAGACGAAAGTGAGACGACAATCGTTGAAAACAGACGAAATGTTATTAGTGATCGTTAAGATGGAGGGTTCTGCCAGGAAAGGTAAGAAAATAAAAAAATAAAACTTGGTTTAAGGAAATATATTAATATTTATGCTTGTAGCGCTGAAAAAAACTACAACCACTCAATTTGAAGTACTGGTAAAAGAAATGGAGAGAAATCCGAGCGGCAGAGTTTTCGGCATTCCTTCGACGGCGACCTCTAACATGTCAAGACATTCGTCGATGGCAGAAATGCCTCCTTTACTTGTGACTGAATCGCCAACACTTGACCAACGAAGGCAACAAACAACCACCCTTCAATCTCCTTCCGCACCTTCCAAGAGACAGTGGCTGAATCTGGCAAAGTCCAAGCAGAAGCCGCTAAAGTGCAGTCTGAGGCTGCAAAAAAAATGGCAGAGGCATCAATGCTGCAGGTGGATGCCACAAACAAACTAACTGCTGCAGTGGAAGGCCAATCTGCAATTTTTGAAAAATTTTTGAAGTACTTCTGGAACTAATTTTCATACCACTATTGTGAGAGTATTGAAGTGATATTTTGTTTTTTTTTATGTAAATATTTTTCAGATTTAAGTGTGAATTGATATTTTGTTGCATTTACTTAGTTTATATGTAGATTTAGGATTTAAGACTGAAAAGATATTTTGTTGAATTTTTATGTAATTATTTTATTAATTTTAAGACAAATGAATTTTGCTGGTGTACCTGAAATCTAGAACACATACTTTATAATAAAACTGCGTTTATAACAAACTCTCTGCTATTCTCAATCTAATAAGGGCAGCTGTATTCGAAATGTTACTGTTTTCAAGTTCTTCTTCGTAACTAACAAGATTCTCCATATCTGGGCTCTCCAATGGAATTTGATGTTTGAAAAATATACAAACGTTTACAATTTGTGTAACTGTTTCTGGTGAATAGTGTAGCCCTCTTGAGGCAATTAAACATCGAAATCGGTTTTTCAAAACACCGAAACATCTCTCAATTACATTACGACCTTTGTGTTGTAAATTCGTTGAATTTCATCGGCTGCGCTTCTGAATGGCGTCATCAAGTATGGCTGCAAGGGGTAACCAGAATCACCTACAAAAATTTTCATTGTCAGTAATAGTTTTATAGCCTTTTTAAGTTTTAAAACTTACCGAGTAGCCATGTGTTGGTTTTTCCATTGTTATAATCAGATTTTAGCTCCTGTTCTGCGTGACTCACATTCCAAACAAATGAATCATGATTCGCCCCAGGATGCCTAGCGTCAACAAATGTGATTACCATGTTGTGATCGCATATCTGTAAGGAAACTCAGTTTGTGTATATGTATACTTGTAAAGATAGTAAATCATTAACCTATCGCCATTACATTAAGACTGTAAAAACCCTTGTGGTTGAGGTATAAATGGTGGTTGTCACTTCCTGGCGACTTAATACGAACGTGTGTTCTATCAACACAACCAATAAGCCCAGGTATTCCGTATTTCTCAAGGAAATATTATTTAACTGGATTTTGCTCATCGATGTTTCCCCTAAAATTCACCCATTTCTGGCAAAAATGGTCCCCAAAAATATTTAGGCATTCCCTGATCACATTGGCTGCAGTTGAGTGCCCCATCGACGGATTATTTTCGTTACCAACAGATTTTTGGTAACTGCCGGTGGCGAGAAATCTTAAAAAAGTCGCGAGTTTCAACTGGTGCGATAGGTGGGTGATTCTATGTGATGGAGCCATGTGCTCTTTTAATTCGCTTAATATGTATTGGAATATTTCTTTATTGATTCGGAAATTTGCAACAAATCTAGAAACGAATACATTGTAGTATACAAAAATTATTTGCTAATCTTGAACTTACTCAGTCTCAGGTAGTTCCATTACATTGGTGTGGTCTCGCAATTTCCTCCTCTGTATCCGCCTTTCCCTTTCTTCGGATTCCTCGGCGTCCATTAGCGCTATAGCAGCATACATTTTTAAAAATTAATTTTCCTTTTATTTCTTTCCGCAACACAACCAAAATGCTTTTAAGCAAAACCAAACTGTAAACAATTCCGATGTTGCCCATTTAAAATAAAAAGCATTGAAATAAGCTGAAAATATTATAAATCTAAGAAAAAATCTTTGGAAGTACATCAAAATTTCATCCGGCAACATCATACAACGTAACCGAGACAATTGCAACGTAATCGACGTAAAGACAAGACGAAGACGAACGACAGAGTTACGAAATTGCAGTCCGTGACGATATCGCCTACAGGCGAATCGTCCGTGCGGCCTATCGTTCGAGATACATAATAAGGCTGTATGCAACATAAAATTCATACATCTAAGTGATTTCACACAACTCAGATAAAGTTTCCATGAGAGGTTTCTCAAAGCTTTTTCCTTATTAAGGTGAATGCCCCTCGTGAATTTTTTCATGATTGTTCATGTAAAACTTACAATGTTTGATTCGTAAATTAAAAATCCAACTCTACTACGGAAATAATATATAGGTATAAAATAAAACGTAAAAAGAGACCTTTTGTAAAATGATATTGGAACAAGTCTAGAATACCAACCGTTTAGCTATAAGAAAACCAAAATTGCGGATCGATAAAACTTTTTACTCTGATTTTCAACCATACCAATATTATTTGGCGCGAACAAAGCAAATATAAGAGTATAAGGTTAAACTTTTCTATGTTGTTATATTTTTAATATCTCGGAAACTACTCAACCGATTTGAAAAGTGTTGATATCAATTTAGCCCAAATTGTCCCAGATTATTTGTTTTTGGATTATTTTGGTTTCATCTATATACAGGGTAAAAGTAGCGTTAAAGTAAAGGAAAAAATATGACCACAACTCTGGGAGTAGTATAGTTCTTCCGATATCGGCCGTTGCCATATGGCAACACGGGGCGTATTCCAAATGGATTGTTAGAGGGCAGTATTTGGTTAAAATATGAAATAATAGAAACATTGTTTATAAGTTTGGATACATTCATTGGTAATATATGCATATTCTACGTGCAAAGCAGATGAGGAAGTTAAGTTTTAGTATGAAAAGTAGCAAAACATTTCAAACATAAACCCACATCACATTTTGCACAGGCCTATAGTTTTACATGCTTCACCAGCAAAAGGCCAGTAACGCCCTTTATGCATCTAAAAGACGTCAGGCGGACAGTAAGGCTACCTGACAATTGCAGCATATTTCAAGCGGAGGTTTTCGCCTTTACCGAAACGACAATCAATTCAAAGTTAAACCTATTCCAGACGGCAATTAAGGTAGTTTTCTCATATAGTATTTCATCCATAAACGTTGACGCCATTGACAAGCTAGACGCTGACAGAAGCCTACATTTCTATTGGGTGCCCGATCACAAGGGAATCCAGGGTAATGAAATAGCAGA
>NW_023458772.1:68072-73020 GCF_013731165.1 Rhagoletis pomonella
TATAATATGCAGTTAGGAAACCAATAAATTTAACAAAAATTGTCTTTACAAATGTTTTTTCTTTGATACCTTCGTTACAAGCACTTGTTATTTGAATCGAGCACTTGATAGTGTGAATTACTCACTCAACCGACAATGTTTTTTGAATGATATCGCACGTTATGTTTGGAAATAAATTAGTGCGAGTGTGTGCAGATGTGAAAAGAAAGCGAGTGACTTAAAATGTAATTTGAGTGTATCCATGCAGCTCTCTGGTATTTATTTATACATGTAAATAGTGTTTATTTTTTACCTTTTGTTTACCACAAACTGTTATGAAAAAAGAGTATCCTTTGATTAAAAAAAAATTTAGTTCTTTTAGTACGGTAAAACGCTCGTTTTTCCAAGGTTTGGGGCTTTTTGAAATTCAAAAGCTGGCAACACTGGTGCCAGCAGCCCTTAGTGTTTTTGCCAATGACATGGTACTATTGCACTGTTAATAACCAAATTTAGCCGCAGTTGCATTCACACGTGATATAATAGCTAGTGTCGGCAAGCTGTGGGAATGCCCAGGAGATGGCATTTTTTCAGCTATCGAAATCATTACACCGACGGCGGTGGGCAGTTCTGCTGGAACATATTTACCACAGCAGTGGTTGCAGCGTTTTGTTCTGCAACAATAGCCTACAATGATGTGATGTCATATGATGATTTGGGAGACCACCCTTGGTCACGACCAGAACGCATTTACCAAGAGGAAAAACCGCAGGGATTGCAGTAGTTCTTGCAATCACCGTTATGATGCTGTGCTTGTAATTAATAGTCTGCAAATACAGAAAATTGCATTAATGAAATGTTATACACATCAAATAAATAAATTTCAATAATTTGTTTACCATTTCACAACCGAATTACCAAGAAATAGAAACTCACCGCGATGCGATACAGAAATAAAAACCAACAGGGCTGCATTTTCTTGGTAAACAACACAACCGCTCCGAGCAATCTGATCCGCAAAATTATTTTGTGAAAAATAATAGTTGAACAGAGTTTTTACACATGATTATCACATTAACTCATAAGTGCAAATTATCGTGATTATTTTTAGTTGAATATAATTGTATTACCTTAGACTTTTTTAATGTTTTCTAATATTCATTCTTTTGAGACGCAAAAGCAACCATGCGTCCAATTTCTTGTGGGGAAATTTGGTCCCCATAAAGGACTTTCACCACGAAACAGCTACAAAAACAAAAACCTTTTCTACTGGTATACTGTGGTACAGGTCCGACTTACAATTGGCTCATATTTGTGACTTTTAACATAACCTTATATAATAATGATGGTATTTATGGTATTTTTAAGGCATTTTTAGGTTAATCTTGGTATGTATTAAAATAATGTGATCAAGTCCATTTTTTTGGAGTTCACACGCAACTGTATGGTTCTGGCACCGTCAGCCAACCATGTGTATGTAAATTTTATGTCTAATATTTTTTGTTTGTGATTATTCAAGTGTTTAACGTCGCACAGTGGTACAGCCCCATACCTGAGCTGACCAACCGTCCTCCTTGGAGTGATTTTTCCTCCTCAAAAATATTATCGTTCTCTGTCCTCCTTTTGAGCAAAAAGTTCTCCTTGTCCTCCTTTTCAAGCTTTATAGCAGTGATGAAATTAAAAAAAAAATCGTTCAGAATATTATTACATATTTCCTAATCGTACACAATCATTGTATTTACATAAAAGGCGTTTACATTGTTCAACTTTCAGTTAAATGATGTAAACTTGTGATTCAACTAACCGCCTGTGAAAGTTGAACAGTGTAAACGCCTTTTAGCCTTAATCAATAATATTTAATACGGCTTTTCCACGGCATCCCGATTCTATATTCGTACTTTCGTTAAAACAAATATATACATGTGTGTGTACATATATATTTTGCATAATTATGAGTTGCGCTATCTAAATATCTATCTAAACATATATTTTCAGCCAATATGGATAGCGATTGTATTATTTTCAAGTGTATGTTTATTATAAATCTTAGTTTTAAGAATTATAATTTATTTATTTTATTTTTCTAACTCTTATTGTACTAATGTTTTTCGCAATAAATCGAATGTGTACATCACCAATTTAATATGAAAAATAATGAATTTTTAGCAATAACTTATATTTTGCATAAATTTTGTAGCGATGAAAAAAAGAACACAGAAATAGAGGACTGTCAAATCGAATTAAGAATGTGCCCGTGGGAATGGGGTAATTCCCTAGCTACCGACTTCACAGGCGAAAATTATTGTCATTTTGTTTGCCAAATATGTATAAGTTTTATCAGTGGTAATCATTAGCGCACACAAGGTGTGGGTTTTGGGGTTCAAACCCCCCCAATAACTTCAAATACAAACTTTATATTAAAGCTTAGAATCTAGCTCTCAAGAAAAGTCACAAGAAATATTTTTTTTTTATTTCTGTGGCTTATTTTTCAAGCACTTTGCTTTTGCTGTAAATTTTCTTGAAGAAATAAATAAACGAGATTTTTTTTTCTTGCGAGCTGCAAACTGATTTAAGAAATTTTGATAGAAGAAAGTTTCTTTTCCATTTCTTGTGCGTCATTTTATATGAATTTTTCATTTTACTTGATACACTTTACAGCCTAAGAGTTTACCACTGATGTACATATACTTAACAAGGACTCGAAGATTTAATTTGCCAACTTCGAATTCGTTCCACCAAAATGAACTACATAATAAAAATACAAGTTCAGTTAATTTTTTCGGTATTCGAAATAATAAAAAAATTTGGTAATCGTGAAAAATCACCATCTCCATCGAAAACCAGAAATCAAGGAAATTGAACTTAAAACTCTTTTTTAACATTTTTTATTACTTTTTAAAGTTGAGCGCATCTCGTGTTTTTAGAACTTTTTATTAAACGAGTAATTTTTAAGCAAAAACCTCAACCGTCTTCAATTCTCATATAAAAAGTTAAGAGTACCGTTTATTTTTTCATGATCCAATGATGGGATCTAAACCAAATTACCCCAAAATCCCTGATAAACATAAAATTTTCAGGTAAAAATGTCACCGTTTTTGAAATATTTACATTTAAAAAATATATAAAAAATAAATCGTGCCTTTTCGTGTATTTTCTTTAACTGCATCTACAAACCAGGCTATACTTAGTAAATTGTTTATGTAAACTACTTCCAGATAGTTGCTTCTCCATACTCAAATGCAATGTAGTTAAAATATATTGAGGAACCATCATAAAATTAGGACTATTTTGGGATTTTTAATTTGCGATATTTTCTTCCCCAACTTTGACTATCTCTGGTGAAAAAAAATTGTACTGAGCTATAACTTTACATTACATAAAAAAATTGCTAATTTAATAAAGATTTTAGAAAGGTGCCACTCTTACTGTTTCGAATGGAAAAATAAAATAATGTAAAAAAAAATATTTTTTCAAAACAAGCTTTTATTTAACATGTACAATCAAAGGAATAAAATAAAGTAGTGTAGCAAAAGATTTTTTAGCATAAAAATTTTGTCAAAACTGCACTAAAATTAATAAAATAAAATAAGTTAAGGTCTCGTTAAAGTTATTAAAAGCCATTTAGTGAAAGGAGTTACTCAAACTCTAATGAAAATTACTAACAATTTGTACTAATTTACTTCGTTTTTAAAAAAGTTTGTCGCGCGAATAGCAAACCGGCATTTAAATATCTGCATACATACATATACATACCTAACCAATTACACAGGGCAACACTGATTTTGGTGCGGCAAATGTTAAACCTGTTTTTGAAAGACTTTTTTGAGCTGATTACGAATCCGTAATTATAAAGATTCCATCACGTACAGATTTTGAGAAAATCGTGGTCAAAGTGTCAAAAAATCGGGTTTTTTTCAATATTTGATAAGCTCGAGCAAAGAGTAAAAATGTGGTAGAACCTTCCACTTAGGCTTAACTTAAAGCTAGAACCCTAGGTTACTGCCGCTGAAAATACCAGCCCTGCACCTTTACTTGATGGCCATTTATAGTCATTTGTTGAACAATAAAAAAATGCTGGCAAATTGTGCTATTGAAAAAAAAAATGCTGCCAAAATCAGTTTTTGCTGTTCAATAAACGTCTATAAGTGATCTTAGGGTAAAGACGAAGAGATGGTATTTTTAGGGATTGTAGTCGAAAGTTCAAGCCTTAATTTAAGCTTAAGTGGAAGGTTCTATCAACTTTTGTTTGATTGCGGCAGGGACTCAAACTTCGCCAAAAGTCAAATTTTACTCCTCAATAGATGACAATAAGTGACCATAAATTCAAAGTGCAGGAATGGTATTTTCAAGGATAGTAGTCGAGGGTTCTTGGTTTAATCTAAGCCTAAGTGGAAGGTTCTATCACCTTTTTACTCTTTGCTAGAGCTTCTCAAATATTGCAAAGGCCCGATTTTTTGACACTTTGACCTCGATTTTCTCAAAACCTGTACGTGTTGGATCCTTTGTACTTACGGATTCGTAATCAGCACAAAAAAGTCTATCAAAAATAGCTTTAACATTTGTCGCACCAACATTTTTTTTTCATTTTTGTTGGTCTGTGTTATGCATGTATGCTGAATTCGCCGATGATGATTTGACATCTCGTTGTAAAAAAATTAGAACTCTTAAAATATGTACATATATTTTTCAAATTCTATTTACTGATTGCCGCTATACGCCGTATTTTGTTTTCTACTGCGATTTCCTGCAGACTGTTTCATTCATAACTTAATACAATAAACAAACTGCGCTGTTTGGTAACTTGGTAACAATTTGGCAACGCCGCACTATACTACGACTTTTTTTTCAAAATCGTAGATCTTCGGTTAGAAAAGAGATAATGGAATGAATTTTTTTTGTCGTGAATATAAATTATCATATAGTACAGGAAAACTATAGAGAAGTTACAACAACAATAACTTAACCCTCAAAA
>NW_023458772.1:73120-73846 GCF_013731165.1 Rhagoletis pomonella
CGCATAAAATTTGCAAAATCTCATCGGTTCTTTATTTGAAACGTTAGATTGGTCCATGACATTTACTTTTTGAAGATAATTTCATTTAAATGTTGACCGCGGCTGCGTCTTAGGTGGTCCATTCGGAAAGTCCAATTTTGGGCAACTTTTTCGAGCATTTCGGCCGGAATAGCCCGAATTTCTTCGGAAATGTTGTCTTCCAAAGCTGGAATAGTTGCTGGCTTATTTCTGTAGACTTTAGACTTGACGTAGCCCCACAAAAAATAGTCTAAAGGCGTCAAATCGCATGATCTTGGTGGCCAACTTACCGGTCCATTTCTTGAGATGAATTGTTCTCCGAAGTTTTCCCTCAAAATGGCCATAGAATCGCGAGCTGTGTGGCATGTAGCGCCATCTTGTTGAAACCACATGTCAACCAAGTTCAGTTCTTCCATTTTTGGCAACAAAAAGTTTGTTAGCATCGAACGATAGCGATCGCCATTCACCGTAACGTTGCGTCCAACAGCATCTTTGAAAAAATACGGTCCAATGATTCCACCAGCGTACAAACCACACCAAACAGTGCATTTTTCGGGATGCATGGGCAGTTCTTGAACGGCTTCTGGTTGCTCTTCACTCCAAATGCGGCAATTTTGCTTATTTACGAAGCCATTCAACCAGAAATGAGCCTCATCGCTGAACAAAATTTGTCGATAAAAAAGCGGATTTTCTGCCAACTTTTCTAGG
>NW_023458772.1:73946-84423 GCF_013731165.1 Rhagoletis pomonella
TATAGTGTTTTCTAGTGGAATGGGAGCCAAAATCCAAAATTTCAAAAAAAGTGACATTTTGAACGGTATTTTGAGAGTTAAGTTATTGTTGTTGTAACTTCTCTATAGTTTTCCTATATTATATGATCATTTATCTTCACGATAAAAAACTGTCATTCCATTATCTCTTTTCTAAGCGAAGATCTACATTTTGAAAAAAATTGTGTTTTGCCTATAGTGCGCCGTTGAATCAGCTGATAATTCTAAAAAGTTGATTGTTTCCCTCTGAATGTATAAATTCTTGAATCTAGATGTAAAAAATATGTTTAATTTTGTCCCGGTTAAAATGAGTGAATTACACGAAAAAGTCAAAAACGCGATTGCTATTTTATTGACGAACGGATTTTAAACGAAGAATTCCAGGCGTGGCTGTTTGAAGAATACGCCATTTTTTACCAACTTAAAACTACAGTTACAACTTTTATGTAATTTCCTGAGTTTTGCACATAGTCTAGACATTTCTTTAATGTTTTTTGTTGTAGGATGAACTATATTTTTATAAAAAATTCGAGGATAATTTTAAGTAAAAAACTTTCCATACATTGTGCCATATCTCAGAAATGCCGTATCTCAGAAATGCCGTATCTCAGAATTTGATTCAAACAAGCCCTATCTCAGCTGCAGATTCAAAAACACCCTATCTCAGCAAATTTTCAATTTATTTTCAGCTGTGATAGGGCGTTTTTGAAACGAATTCTGAGATAGGGCGTTCTTCAACCAAATTCTGAGATAGGGTGTTTTTATATAAAATTCTGAAATGGGGCGTTCTTCAATTAAATTATTAAGTAGGGCGTTCTTGTACAGTTTTCTGAGATAGGGCGTTTTCGAACTGACTTCCGAGATGGGGCGATCTCCGACACAGGTGACGTTATATATATTATTATATAATTTAAAATTTAGTGTAATTTTTATTAAAATTTTAATTTATTTTTTAAGTTATTTAAAAGTATTATCATTAAAGTATCGTTTTATGACAATTTTTATGCATCCATGAAATGTTATACTGTTTTGTTGTTCTGTGTTGTTCAAAATTAACCAATAAAATTGATTTCGTTTAATATGTTATTTTACCTACCCTCTTTCCTAACATTGTGTGTCCCGGTTTCAAGAATGCAAAAGTTGGCAACCGTGATCATACCACTGCCTAAAACTATCCTACATAGTTGCGCCGGCAAAATACGCTCTACTATCACTAGCAGTAGTGAACACGCTGTAAAGGAGCTGTTAAGCAGGGATCGCACCATTTGTACATTTGTACAGATTTGTACATTTTGGCAGTCACAGAGTGGTGTTGTCTAGAAATAATGAGTTTAGCTCAATAACAACTTTCAAACAACACCACTCTGTAACTGTTAAAATGTACAAATCTTGTGATCCCTGTTTTAGATGAAGATAAACATAGGGAGCTTCGAAAATGTTAAAATTTAAATCTAAGTGCATAGTATACATTTAGGTTGTATGTTTGTTGTGTATGTGGAGATTCTTGCAAATTATTTTCAAATTTATACACACACATGTATACACAGCAGCAAGCTCATGCCACCAACAGCGATGTTGTATGCATAGAATTTCTACTGGGTATGTATGTAAGTTAACTATATACAAATGTATATATGTATATCCATACATGAGAAAATATGCCATATGGAGTTACACCGCGCGGTACCATACCGCTGCTGCTTGAGCAAACCCTTATAATGAAAACAGCTCTTATAAAGATTTTATTTTGTTGCTTTAAATAGAAAAGTTCTTCATATGTAAAGTCTATCTTAAACTGAAGCATTTTCATCTAAGCTAATGGGCCGCTGTTGATTTTGAAATTTTAGCATAAGTCATTTTAAACCATTTATGAGATTGAAAACTAAAAACGTGAAGCGCATGCAATACAAAGCATTATATTTAATTGACAATAGTCAAACTACATAACATACACCTAAAATTTCTACAGAGAAAGTACAAATTTGAGATCGATTTTAAGCGGTCGTTATTCATATATCCACATTCATTATATTACCCTTCATGTGAATTCCGGTCTATTACAAGCGCCCCACGCTTTTCATTTTCAATCTCATAAATGGTTTATAATGACTTCTGCTAAAATTTCAAAATCAAAAGTTATCTATACAAATTCTATGGGGCTAAGAAATATTATTTTCTAATTTTTAGTCCATTTATAAAAGCGTTGTATATTAAAAAGAGTTATTTTATTTTATGTACAAAATTTTGCAATAGATATTAAAATAATTCAACTTGCAATAAAAGAGAACAGAAGACTATGCAAGCAATAGGTTCATTCCTTATCTTTTTGGACTAAAATCTGAAAAATGTCAAAATGTCAGAGCGTAAGCAAAATGCGCTCACTAAAAGAGAATAACAGGAAAAGTAAAGGAACGCAAAAAACCAAATTTTTGTCCAAAGAATGGCAACAACAAAGCTAACGTCAAATAAGAATGTAAAGGTATGTACAAAACACCTTCACACAAGCACAAGCACAATAAACACTTTCTATATCAATTATTTTTGCCTCCTTCCAATTTCAATTCACTTTTTTTTACTTTTTAGATTATTCTCACTTTTTGCGTATTCTTTAATTTCCGTTAATTTAAATTCAGTCGAGTTTGACACTTTTCAGGATTTTGCCAGAAAAAATTCTTCTGACTAAATCTGACTACTTCGGACTGATGAGAGTCTCTCTCACCGAGTGTTGCTCTCTCATTTTTGCTGTCATTTCCGAGTTAAGGAACGCTTTTTGGACTAAATCTGACTACTTCGGACTTTTTCTGACTATTTCTGGGAGACAAGGAACGCTCCTAATATGTTGTTTGCTAACTTTTTTTTAAACATACATATGGGTGTTTCCAGCGGAAGGTCCACCACGACAAAAAAAATAAAAGTTTTATATCTAACGTATCTACGGGCCGATTTGTCTGCTTTTTAAAATATATACTGGCTATGTAAGTAGAATCATGTTTGCATAAAATGGTCTTCCTAGGTGGTGCCAAGGTCGAGATATTTCGAAAAACCGTATTTATGGCCCGATTTGGTTCGAATTTGGCGTATGTGGTTGAAAAATAATAAATCATAGATTTCTAATAAATTGACCCTGAATTGGCGCTGAAGTCAAAATATAAAGTATATTCTACATAAAATATATGTTTTATTTGCGTTGAAAATTCATTTAAAAGCAATATTAACAAAAATATAGCGATGGAAATTTATGTCACGTGACGCCACGTCACGTCACGTTTCACACTTGGGGTTGTAAAAGAGAATTGAAACAATTTGCATTAATTCAAAAAACTCTAAAAACAACTAGAATTGCTCCAAATCATATTAAAATAAGTTTCATGAAAATAGCCATCCACAATTCGCAGAGTTTTGCGATTTTGTAAGAAAAGAAAAAATCAACTTCCATTTTTTGTCACGTAACGACACTCTCTTTAAATGCTTATATTTCAGGATCAAGCCATTCGATTGATTTCATTTTTCGGTTAAATATAGAGCTAATTATGTGCTATACAATGGCCCAAAAAAGTTAAAGAAAACAAATGGTATTCCTTTTTTTGTATCACATTGAAATCGTACGACTGTCACGTGCGCCACCATGGGAATGCCCATATGTACATATAGCAGCAGTTAATTTCATTTAAAGAAATGGCGTGTCGTCCATTTCCGCTGTAGCGTATGTAAATGGTGCATATATTCTTCTGTCGGGGCGACATCTGGAGTCTTCTAATTGTATCCCCTTGATATGATGCCTACAACGAGGTTCATATCTAGACTAGGTTGATATCTAGAATTTGCCACAACTAGTTTGCTACACTACTGCCGGCTGCTTTAACAATTTTATAGTGGTTTTACGTTCTTTGGCAAATTACGCTCTGTTACGCTCTTACTATTTTTTGACCGCCTTTGAATCAGGACCCCTGGACCATATAGGGAATTCATTTATATTTTAAATTGCATTGTCATCAAGATTGGAACTATGCTGAAAATTTCAAGTATCTTACTTGTCGGGAAGTTAGTTTAAAATCGATTGGAAATTTCCGCGATTTCCGCGGGATGGCCAAGTTAAATAAAAGCTTGTAAAAAAGTTATAGCCGCTATTGTGAGTAAATGCGGATATTCACCTAATTTACGGTGAAGCTTGCTGTAATGCCAGAGCTGTTCAAAGACTCTATGCAGAGCGATACCCCAATCGTCGGCATCCGGGTCGTGAAGTATTCGCCCGGACCCATAGAGAAATATATGAAGGTAAGTGATTCTTACACCTTTCTTGTTTGCTTGCTTGTTAACTATCATTTTTCACTTTTTTAAGGTCGCATACCTGGAAGGCGTGGCGGCGAAACAGGACGTCCTGCAACGGTAGATGTTGAAGTTGTGTTAGAGGAAACATATTGAAACTTTTATCTATCTGTAAATGTATGTATACACCCAGAATACAGTTTTTTTTCTTTTTCATAATGATTTTTTTGCTAATCTATATACATATATAAAATTATAGCCGTTTTCGTTGTTCGGAGTTAACTCAAGAACTACTGCATAGATTTCAGTCAAACTTTCAGAGGTTATACCTTGTATATATGGTCCTATTATAGGCTACCAGAAAACTCGCTAGTTGGCGCTGGGGTCGAGTTATTTATAAAGGTCGTATTTATGAACCGATTTCGTTCAAATTCATAACGTGCGCTACCTCCATGATGAGAAGTACGTATGCGAAAAATAGACCCGTTAGGTGGCGCTGGAGTCGAGTTATATATAAAAATCGTATTTATGAACTGAGTTCTTTTAAACTCAAAATGTAAGCTACCAGCATGATGGCAAACACGTTTACCAAAAATAGACCCGCTAGGTGGCGCGGAAGTGGAGTTATTTATAAAAGTCGTATTTATGAACCGATTTCGTTGAAATTAAAAGTATAAGCTACCTGCATGATGATAAAAGCGTTTGTGAAAAACGGACCCGATAAAAGCTCTATTTATGGACTGATTTTGTTAATGCGAATTCGAAACGTTTATTAATTTCATTATGATTTTTTTTTTCATTCTAAATATATATTTATATGTACATACATACATAAAATGATAGCCGTTTTCATTGTTCAGACTAAACTCAAAAACCAGTCAAATTGTCGGAGGTTATACCTTGTATAAGTTAACACAATATTTTACGAGCTTCTCCACATAGCCAAAACAACATTACATAAATCCATTCCCACAGAATATTCTGCAAACATAGAAACCGTTCGCATATTTTGGAGTCTTGTTGCAACCAAAAGTGCAATTGGGCTGCACGCGCATCCGCTAAATTCTTAGGTAATGAAACTAAACACCTTTAGTGAGCGAAACACGCGCAACCGCATATTCACTCACCTGACCAAATACTTCTGCTGAGCGCTACACGCGCATATCCTATTTTGGGTAGCTTATAGTTTTAGCTTTAAGAATATTTCAGTCTTAGTTTTAAGTTCAAACCAATAGGCACATAGTGCCGCCTAATCAACCTAGTCTTAGTTTTAACTTGAAAACCAACAGGCACATAGTGCCGCCCAATAAACTTACATAAATGAACGACAAATTTTTTAATAAAAATAACGTCGTGTAATTATTGGCGCCCAATGTGGAGCGCGGTTTAAAACAGGGACGTGCACCGGATGAAAAAATTTGTCGGTTCGGTTCAGCGGTTCTAATAATTTTTGCACTTTTGGATTGGTTCGTCAGAGCGGTTTTTTTAGTCTTTGAACCGGGGTTTCGGTTCGGTTCAACGGTTCGAAAAACAAACAACTAAAAGTCTAAGTTCGGGCGGAGCCGAACATTAAATACCCGGCACAAGTATTCAATATATGATTTTCACCTTTCCGAAAGCTATTGCAACATGGTAAGCCGGGGTGTATAAATTTTGAGTAATTTAGCGTCCTTAAATTTCGAAATATTTAAGTTTCAAGCATTTCTGAAATTTACCGTTATATGAAAAGCGGCCTCAATTTTTGTCTGAATTCAATAATTTTTTGCTTTTATTTGGCAAGCGCAATAGCCATACCGAGTTTGGTACAAATTGGTAGAACGGTTACCGAGATACATATATGTGATCATAAGTGGGCGGTGCCACGCCCGTTTTCCAAAATTTTATCATAAACGTATTTCTTGGCAAAGGATTGTAGCAAGCATCAATTTTGAATAAATTATCTTTAATATTTACTGATTTATCGAAGATTTCGTATTTCTCCAAATTACCGTTATATGGGAGGTAGGCGTGGTTATTGTCCGATTTTGCCCATTTTCAACACCATCCATCCTACGCCCGTAGTTTCGTTAAGATATCTCAATTTTTACTCGAGTTATCGTGTGCACAGGCGGACCGCCGGACGGACAGACAGTCACCGCTTAATAGATTTCTCTATTCATTCTGGTTACATTTGTCTATATCTATCTCGATTCGTTTTACCTGATACAAACAACCGTTATGTGAACAAAGTTATAATACCCTTGTGCACAAATGCGCTCGGGTATAAAAAATAACGCGCAAGGTTAAAGGTCATGTGTCTGTGAAATGAGATGGGGTGCCTTTACATTTGATATTGTCACATGGTAAATAAACATGGTAGGTATTACCATGTTTAACAAAAAGAAAAAAGTGGGTACATTTATCTATTAAAAATTGGTTGAAACGAACCTTTAAACCTTTATGGAAAGTGGTTCGGTTTTCGGTTCGGATCAAACATTTGTGGAAAATTTCGGTTCGGTTAATGGTTCAAAACCGGTTCACGTCCCTGGTTTAAAACGTAAAAAGTCCGCGCGAACCATAAAATTTAGTTTGGCCCCTTAGTACCTACTTAGGAAAAAAGGAAGGGAAGTGATTTCCCAGCCAAACTAAGAAAGAACATTTCACAAACCAGTGTAGAAGAAAAAAAAAAACTTTGAATAATGACATAAAAATAAGTGTTTAAATTTAGAGAAAATCTTTGAATAAAATTCAAAAATAAATGATAGCATAAAAAAAGAACATTTCACAAACCATCTGTAAAAAAGTAACAACACCAGCAATAGTGGAAAAAGAACAACAAAAACAACTGTAAAAAGATAACAGCACCAGCAATAGTGGCAAAAGAACAACAAAAACCACTGTAAAAAAGTAACAACAACACACAGAATGCAGTTAACGATAGTAAACATCAATATTCAGCGTTGAGGGAGTGCACTTATTTCCTGAGCCGAATCGGCAAAATAAATGAAAATTAAAGCAAGTCCTTTCGGTGGATGGTGTACGTTTCTATTGTTAGCAGCAACAGCCATAAATATTATTTCTCTTTTTCCTGAACTTTATTTTAAGCGATGGTTCGGTTGAAGTGTTAGACTACACTCAATCAGAAATCGTTATTATGGAGGACGGAATTGGCAAAATTTAAACAGGGACCTACCGGATTATCCACATGACAAACATAACGGAATACTCTACAATACTACAAGAACTAAACAGAAACTTCATTAGAAACATACCAGCTAACAACCCCCTTTACCCATTTATAAGAGACGAGATAAATAACATCAACGCAACCATTAATAACATCTTACCTAAATACAAAAATAAAAGATCCCTAGACTTCATAGGATCAGCCTGGAAATGGATAGCAGGAAATCCTGACCATTATGACTTGGTAGCCATCAACAGTAAATTTCATGAAGTAATTGGAAATAATAACCAACAACTAGTAATTAACAAAAATATTATCGAAAGAATTAACAATATCACACAAACTAGCAACTCAATAATAAAGTCTCTATACTATTTTAAAGATAAATTTTGAAAAAATATTGAAATGTAATGAAGAATATTATGGTATAGAAAAAGATTGTAAAATAATAAATGAAATAAAAATTTGCAAACAAACCCAAATTGTTAATTTGGAAAACGAAAGTTGTATAAGAAATTTAATAAAGAATAAACCATATAAGTGCACCGTAACAAACACGGAACATGTTAAAAATATTGTTGAAATAAATAATGGATTAATACTTTTAAATATTTTCGAAGGAAATATTACTACAAATAATAATACTAGGAATTTAAAAGGATCATATTTAATAAGAATCTTTAATAAAACCATAAGAATTAATAACATGAATTTTACAACTTTAGAACAACATAGCCTGAGACCATTGCCTGCCTTAATCCAACATTCAAATTCACGTTCAGCATTCGAGGAAGTACTATCCGTAAAACTCATGAAGGAGCTGAATATAAAGAATATTAAAAAAATAAGTCCCTGAACCTTTTATTGAAATCCAGCTTATTCACTAATTTTGGGCTATTAGCCTTAGTACTTACCACATTTTCAATCTTCAGATGCAAAAAGCGCAGAAATTCTGAAATAATTATTAGCAAACCAGAATCATTTCAAATGCCGGTAGTCAAAATGCCGCAGCATAGGAGTCTAAACGACATCCCTTTTTTTTTAATCAATCGGGGACGATCGAAATTTCGGAGGGAGGAGTTAACACAATATTTTATGAACTTCTCCACATAGCCAAAACAACATTACATAAATTCCATTCCCACAGAATATTCTGCAAACATAGAAACCGTTCGCATATTTGGAGTCTTGTTGCAACCAAAAGTACAATTGCGCTGCACGCGCATCCGCTAAATTCTAAGGTAATGAAACTAAACACTTTTGTGAGAGAAACACGCGCAACTGCTTATTCACTCACCTGACCAAATACTTCTGCTGAGCGCTACACGCGCAAACCCCATTTTGCTGACCAAGCATCTTTGGTCACGTAGGCAGGCTCAGGAAGGGTAGCTTATAGTTTTAGCTTTAAGAATATTTCAGTCTTAGTTTTAAGTTCAAACCAACAGGCAAATAGTGCCGCCTAATCAACTTAGTCTTAGTTTTAACTTCAAAACCAACAAGCACATAGTGCCGCCTAATAAACTTACATAAATAAACGACAAATTTTTAAATAAAAATAACGTCGTATAATTATTTATATATTCCTATTATAGCCTATTAGACAACACGCTGGTGGCGCTGGAGTAGAGTTACAGTCATATTTATTAACCGATTTCGTTCAAATTCGCAAGGTGAGCTACCTGTATGATGAAAAATTCGTTTCCTAAAAATGAACCCGCTATATTTTATAAAATCTGATTGAAATTCATAATGCGTATTCATTTCATGACAAGCAGTGGTTTTGCAGAAAAGGGACCTAATTGATTGCGCTGCAGCCGAAATATATAGAAACCCACACGGGGTTTGATCTGCTTTGGCCCTATTCCTTGCCTGCCTATAACTGAAAACGCTCATCTGTACTTTTTAGTTTCCTTATGAGGACTTTTATTGGATTACATGGTACATCGGACCAATGTTGAAGTTGCAAGATCATAGAAGAATATTACGCACGCTTGACAGACCTCTCACAGGTGGAAATAAGACCATAGGTAAAACGCATTACATCGAAAGGGATTAGTATTCCATAGTATTCCTTATTCTGGTGAGTGGACTCCTCCTAAACGACCGAAACGATTTTAATGGCATTTTGTATGTGTTTGAGTAGGTCCCGGTATAGTTTAAGTTCACAACTTAAAACGCCAGGTGGCGCTGGACTCTAGTTATTACTCAAAATCGTATTTGTCATCCGATTTGACTCATATTCGAGATATATGTATATGTATTGGTAACGATAGGGGCAATACTATTGCAAAAAAAGATGTGCGAGGTGGCGCTGGAGCCGAGTTATTGCTAAATATCGTCAATTCGTCAGTTTGGAAATTGCTACCAACTATACTATACAGATTCAAAGGCGATTCACCATCGAGCCACAAGGACTTCTTCCCGGTATAACGCTTTCGTCAGATTATTTAAGACGGCAATGGAGGATATGCCTTCTGTCGACCACAAAACCAAACGTGAACGTGAATTTCTGGCGAAAACGTTGGACCAAATGTTTCAATAAAAAAATTAATTTTAGGCGGGACGAAGTTCGCCGGGTCTGCTAGCTTTCTATGTAAATAACATGTAAAAAAAATTGTCGTTAAAAATGCTATAAATTTTTAAACGTTAAAAAAGTTGAAAAAAACGGGATATAAGTTTTTTCTGGGCGTATTCTTTAAGGACATTCAATTCTCTAAAAAATTACCCTGAAGTTTGTTGTCTTATAAGGCATTCACATTGAGCCACTAACTCGTGTTTAACGAGTTGAGTTATTTTTATTTTATTTTGTTTTTTAGAATTTCTGGACTAAAAATATAAAAAGGCATATAAGTTATATACATACATGAAAGAAAAATTAATTATCTTTATTTTGACGTCCTTAGTTTTTTAATAGGTTTTGTTGTTCAGAAGATATTAATATTAAAAAAAAAACAGAAAATTTAACTTTAACCATTGATATCTTTTTTATATTTTAATTTCGCCAGGTAATTTTGGTAGGGTTGAAAT
>NW_023458772.1:84523-87228 GCF_013731165.1 Rhagoletis pomonella
GACTACTTCGGACTTTTTCTGACTATTTCTGGGAGACAAGGAACGCTACTAATATGTTGTTTGCTAACTTTTTGTATAAACATACATATGGGTGTTTCCAGCGGAAGGTCCACCACGACAAAAAAAAATAAAAGTTTTATATCTAACGTATCTACGGGCCGATTTGTCTGCTTTTTAAAATATACACTGGCTATGTAAGTAGAATCATGTATGCATAAAATGGTCTTCCTAGGTGGTGCCAAGGTCGAGATATTTCGAAAAACCGTATTTATGGCCCGATTTGGTTCGAATTTGGCGTATGTGGTTGAAACATAATAAATCATAGATTTCTAATAAATTGACCCTGAATTGGCGCTGAAGTCAAAATATAAAGTATATTCTACATAAAATATATGTTTTATTTGCGTTGAAAATTCATTTAAAAGCAATATTAACAAAAATATAACGATGGAAATTTATGTCACGTGACGCCACGTCACGTCACGTTTCACACTTGGGGTTGTAAAAGAGAATTGAAACAATTTGCATTAATTCAAAAAACTCTAAAAACAACTAGAATTGCTCCAAATCATATTAAAATAAGTTTCATGAAAATAGCCATCCACAATTCGCGATTTTGTAAGAAAAGAAAAAATCAACTTCCATTTTTTGTCACGTAACGACACTCTCTTTAAATGCTTATATTTCAGGATCAAGCAATTCGATTGATTTCATTTTTCGGTTAAATATAGAGCTAATTATGTGCTATACAATGGCCTAAAAAAGTTAAAGAAAACAAATGGTATTCCTTTTTTGTATCACATTGAAATCGTACGACTGTCACGTGCGCCACCATGGGAATGCCCATATGTACATATAGCAGCAGTTAATTTCATTTAAAGAAATGGCGTGTCGTCCATTTCCGCTGTAGCGTATGTAAATGGTGCATATATTCTTCTGTCGGGGCGACATCTGGAGTCTTCTAATTGTATCCCCTTGATATGATGCCTACAACGAGGTTCATATCTAGACTAGGTTGATATCTAGAATTTGCCACAACTAGTTTGCTACACTACTGCCGGCTGCTTTAACAATTTTATAGTGGTTTTACGTTCTTTGGCAAATTACGCTCTGTTACGCTCTTACTATTTTTTGACCGCCTTTGAATCAGGACCCCTGGACCATATAGGGAATTCATTTATATTTTAAATTGCATTGTCATCAAGATTGGAACTATGCTGAAAATTTCAAGTATCTTACTTGTCGGGAAGTTAGTTTAAAATCGATTGGAAATTTTCGCGATTTCCGCGGGATGGCCAAGTTAAATAAAAGCTTGTAAAAAAGTTATAGCCGCTATTGTGAGTAAATGCGGATATTCACCTAATTTACGGTGAAGCTTGCTGTAATGCCAGAGCTGTTCAAAGACTCTATGCAGAGCGATACCCCAATCGTCGGCATCCGGGTCGTGAAGTATTCGCCCGGACCCATAGAGAAATATATGAAGGTAAGTGATTCTTACACCTTTCTTGTTTGCTTGCTTGTTAACTATCAGTTTTCACTTTTTTAAGGTCGCATACCTGGAAGGCGTGGCGGCGAAACAGGACGTCCTGCAACGGTAGATGTTGAAGTTGTGTTAGAGGAAACATATTGAAACTTTTTTCTATCTGTAAATGTATGTATACACCCAGAATACAGTTTTTTTTCTTTTTCATAATAATTTTTTTGCTAATCTATATACATATATAAAATTATAGCCGTTTTCGTTGTTCGGAGTTAACTCAAGAACTACTGCATAGATTTCAGTCAAACTTTCAGAGGTTATACCTTGTATATATGGTCCTATTATAGGCTACCAGAAAACTCGCTAGTTGGCGCTGGGGTCGAGTTATTTATAAAGGTCGTATTTATGAACCGATTTCGTTCAAATTCAAAACGTGTGCTACCTCCATTTTGAGAAGTACGTATGCGAAAAATAGACCCGTTAGGTGGCGCTGGAGTCGAGTTATATATAAAAATCGTATTTATGAACTGAGTTCTTTTAAACTCAAAATGTAAGCTACCAGCATGATGGCAAACACGTTTACCAAAAATAGACCCGCTAGGTGGCGCGGAAGTGGAGTTATTTATAAAAGTCGTATTTATGAACCGATTTCGTTGAAATTAAAAGTATAAGCTACCTGCATGATGATAAAAGCGTTTGTGAAAAACGGACCCGATAAAAGCCCTATTTATGGACTGATTTTGTTAATGCGAATTCGAAACGTTTATTAATTTCATTATGATTTTTTTTTCATTCTAAATATATATTTATATGTACATACATACATAAAATGATAGCCGTTTTCATTGTTCAGACTAAACTCAAAAACCAGTCAAATTGTCGGAGGTTATACCTTGTATAAGTTAACACAATATTTTACGAACTTCTCCACATAGCCAAAACAACATTACATAAATCCATTCCCACAGAATATTCTGCAAACATAGAAACCGTTCGCATATTTTGGAGTCTTGTTGCAACCAAAAGTGCAATTGGGCTGCACGCGCATCCGCTAAATTCTTAGGTAATGAAACTAAACACCTTTAGTGAGGGAAACACGCGCAACCGCATATTCACTCACCTGACCAAATACTTCTGCTAAGCGCTACACGCGCATATCCTATTTTGGGTAGCTTATAGTTTTAGCTTTAAGAATATTTCAGTCTTAGTTTTAAGTTCAAACCAA
>NW_023458772.1:87238-93810 GCF_013731165.1 Rhagoletis pomonella
CCTAGTCTTAGTTTTAACTTGAAAACCAACAGGCACATAGTGCCGCCCAATAAACTTACATAAATGAACGACAAATTTTTTAATAAAAATAACGTCGTGTAATTATTGGCGCCCAATGTGGAGCGCGGTTTAAAACAGGGACGTGAACCGGATGAAAAAATTTGTCGGTTCGGTTCAGCGGTTCTAATAATTTTTGCACTTTTGGATTGGTTCGTCAGAGCGGTTTTTTTTAGTCTTTGAACCGGGGTTTCGGTTCGGTTCAACGGTTCGAAAAACAAACAACTAAAAGTCTAAGTTCGGGCGGAGCCGAACATTAAATACCCGGCACAAGTATTCAATATATGATTTTCACCTTTCCGAAAGCTATTGCAACATGGTAAGCCGGGGTGTATAAATTTTGAGTAATTTAGCGTCCTTAAATTTCGAAATATTTAAGTTTCAAGCATTTCTGAAATTTACCGTTATATGAAAAGCGGCCTCAATTTTTGTCTGAATTCAATAATTTTCGACGTTTTGCTTTTGTTTGGCAAGCGCAATAGCCATACCGAGTTTGGTACAAATTGGTAGAACGGTTACCGAGATACATATATGTGATCATAAGTGGGCGGTGCCACGCCCGTTTTCCAAAATTTTATCATAAACGTATTTCTTGGTAAAGGATTGTTGCAAGCATCAATTTTGAATAAATTATCTTCAATATTTACTGATTTATCGAAGATTTCGTATTTCTCCAAATTACCGTTATATGGGAGGTAGGCGTGGTTATTGTCCGATTTTGCCCATTTGCACCATCCATCCTACGCCCGAAAGAAGTGCACGTACAAAGTTTCGTTAAGATATCTCAATTTTTACTCGAGTTATCGTGTGCACAGGCGGACCGCCGGACGGACAGACAGTCACCGCTTAATAGATTTCTCTATTCATTCTGGTTACATTTGTCTATATCTATCTCGATTCGTTTTACCTGTTACAAACAACCGTTATGTGAACAAAGTTATAATACCCTTGTGCACAAGTGCGCTCGGGTATAAAAAATAACGCGTAAGGTTAAAGGTCATGTGTCTGTGAAATGAGATGGGGTGCCTTTACATTTGATATTGTCACATGGTAAATAAACATGGTAGGTATTACCATGTTTAACAAAAAGAAAAAAGTGGGTACATTTATCTATTAAAAATTGGTTGAAACGAACCTTTAAACCTTTATGGAAAGTGGTTCGGTTTTCGGTTCGGATCAAACATTTGTGGAAAATTTCGGTTCGGTTAATGGTTCAAAACCGGTTCGGTTCAAGACCGGTTCACGTCCCTGGTTTAAAACGTAAAAAGTCCGCGCGAACCATAAAATTTAGTTTGGCCCCTTAGTACCTACTTAGGAAAAAAGGAAGGGAAGTGATTTCCCAGCCAAACTAAAAAAGAACATTTCACAAACCAGTGTAGAAGAAAAAAAAACGTTGAATAATGACATAAAAATAAGTGTTTAAATTTAGAGAAAATCTTTGAATAAAATTCAAAAATAAATGATAGCATAAAAAAAGAACATTTCACAAACCATCTGTAAAAAAGTAACAACACCAGCAATAGTGGCAAAAGAACAACAAAAACAACTGTAAAAAGATAACAGCACCAGCAATAGTGGCAAAAGAACAATAAAAACCACTGTAAAAAAGTAACAACAACACACAGAATGCAGTTAACGATAGTAAACATCAATATTCAGCGTTGAGGGAGTGCACTTATTTCCTGAGCCGAATCGGCAAAATAAATGAAAATTAAAGCAAGTCCTTTCGGTGGATGGTGTACGTTTCTATTGTTAGCAGCAACAGCCATAAATATTATTTCTCTTTTTCCTGAACTTTATTTTAAGCGATGGTTCGATTGAAGTGTTAGACTACACTCAATCAGAAATCGGTATTATGGAGGACGGAATTGGCAAAATTTAAACAGGGACCTACCGGATTATCCACATGACAAACATAACGGAATACTCTACAATACTACAAGAACTAAACAGAAACTTCATTAGAAACATACCAGCTAACAACCCCCTTTACCCATTTATAAGAGACGAGATAAATAACATCAACGCAACCATTAATAACATCTTACCTAAATACAAAAATAAAAGATCCCTAGACCTCATAGGATCAGCCTGGAAATGGATAGCAGGAAATCCTGACCATTATGACTTGGTAACCATCAACAGTAAATTTCATGAAGTAATTGGAAATAATAACCAACAACTAGTAATTAACAAAAATATTATCGAAAGAACTCAATAATAAAGTCTCTAGGAAATAGTAACGAATTTCAAACCGCCCTAATACTTCAGTTTAAATTTAAAATTGACATAATCAAAGATGAGTTAGAAAATATTAAAAGAGCAATTCTTTTAACTAAAGCGAACATTATTAACTCAGTTAGTATTACCAATCAAGAAGCTCATAGAATAAATAAAAATTTTATAGAAGAAAATTTACCATTTGGCTCGTTAGAAGAATCTTTGAATTTTGCAGACGTTCAAATTGCTGTAAAACAGAACTTACTAATTTATATGATAAAAGTACCGAAAACCGGTAAAGAAATTTGCAAATCTATTATAATTAAGCCTTCAAGTAAAAACGAAACTATTTTAAAGATAAATTTTGAAAAAATATTGAAATGTAATGAAGAATATTATGGTATAGAAAAAGATTGTAAAATAATAAATGAAATAAAAATTTGCAAACAAACCCAAATTGTTAATTTGGAAAACGAAAGTTGTATAAGAAATTTAATAAAGAATAAACCATATAAGTGCACCGTAACAAACACGGAACATGTTAAAAATATTGTTGAAATAAATAATGGATTAATACTTTTAAATAATTTCGAAGGAAATATTACTACAAATAATAATACTAGGAATTTAAAAGGATCATATTTAATAAGAATCTTTAATAAAACCATAAGAATTAATAACATGAATTTTACAACTTTAGAACAACATAGCCTGAGACCATTGCCTGCCTTAATCCAACATTCAAATTCACGTTCAGCATTCGAGGAAGTACTATCCGTAAAACTCATGAAGGAGCTGAATATAAAGAATATTAAAAAAATAAGTCCCTGAACCTTTTATTGAAATCCAGCTTATTCACTCATTTTGGGCTATTAGCCTTAGTACTTACCATATTTTCAATCTTCAGATGCAAAAAGCGCAGAAATTCTGAAATAATTATTAGCAAACCAGAATCATTTCAAATGCCGGTAGTCAAAATGCCGCAGCATAGGAGTCTAAACGACATCCCTTTTTTTTTTAATCAATCGGGGACGATCGAAATTTCGGAGGGAGGAGTTAACACAATATTTTATGAACTTCTCCACATAGCCAAAACAACATTACATAAATTCCATTCCCACAGAATATTCTGCAAACATAGAAACCGTTCGCATATTTGGAGTCTTGTTGCAACCAAAAGTACAATTGCGCTGCACGCGCATCCGCTAAATTCTAAGGTAATGAAACTAAACACTTTTGTGAGAGAAACATGCGCAACTGCTTATTACTCACCTGACCAAATACTTCTGCTGAGCGCTACACGCGCAAACCCCATTTTGCTGACCAAGCATCTTTGGTCACGTAGGCAGGCTCAGGAAGGGTAGCTTATAGTTTTAGCTTTAAGAATATTTCAGTCTTAGTTTTAAGTTCAAACCAACAGGCAAATAGTGCCGCCTAATCAACTTAGTCTTAGTTTTAACTTCAAAACCAACAAGCACATAGTGCCGCCTAATAAACTTACATAAATAAACGACAAATTTTTAAATAAAAATAACGTCGTGTAATTATTTATATATTCCTATTATAGCCTATTAGACAACACGCTGGTGGCGCTGGAGTAGAGTTACAGTCATATTTATTAACCGATTTCGTTCAAATTCGCAAGGTGAGCTACCTGTATGATGAAAAATTCGTCTCCTAAAAATGAACCCGCTATATTTTATAAAATCTGATTGAAATTCATAATGCGTATTCATTTCATGACAAGCAGTGGTTTTGCAGAAAAGGGACCTTATTGATTGCGCTGCAGCCGAAATATATAGAAACCCACACGGGGTTTGATCTGCTTTGGCCCTATTCCTTGCCTGCCTATAACTGAAAACGCTCATCTGTACTTTTTAGTTTCCTTATGAGGACTTTTATTGGATTACATGGTACATCGGACCAATGTTGAAGTTGCAAGATCATAGAAGAATATTACGCACGCTTGACAGACATCTCACAGGTGGAAATAAGACCATAGGTAAAACGCATTACATCGAAAGGGATTAGTATTCCATAGTATTCCTTATTCTGGTGAGTGGACTCCTCCTAAACGACCGAAACGATTTTAATGGCATTTTGTATGTGTTTGAGTAGGTCCCGGTATAGTTTAAGTTCACAACTTAAAACGCCAGGTGGCGCTGGACTCGAGTTATTACTCAAAATCGTATTTGTCATCCGATTTGACTCATATTCGAGATATATGTATATGTATTGGTAACGATAGGGGCAATACTATTGCAAAAAAAGATGTGCGAGGTGGCGCTGGAGCCGAGTTATTGCTAAAAATCGTCAATTCGTCAGTTTGGAAATTGCTACCAACTATACTATACAGATTCAAAGGCGATTCACCATCGAGCCACAAGGACTTCTTCCCGGAATAAGCTTTCGTCAGATTATTCAAGACGGCAATGGAGGATATGCCTTCTGTCGACCACAAAACCAAACGTGAACGTGAATTGCTGGCGAAAACGTTGGACCAAATGTTTCAATAAAAAAATTAATTTTAGGCGGGACGAAGTTCGCCGGGTCTGCTAGCTTTCTATGTAAATAACATGTAAAAAAAATTGTCGTCGTTAAAAATGCTATAAATTTTTAAACGTTAAAAAAGTTGAAAAAACGGGATATAAGTTTTTTCTGGGCGTATTCTTTAAGGACATTCAATTCTCTAAAAAATTACCCTGAAGTTTGTTGTCTTATAAGGCATTCACATTGAGCCACTAACTCGTGTTTAACGAGTTGAGTTATTTTTATTTTATTTTGTTTTTTAGAATTTCTGGACTAAAAATATAAAAAGGCATATAAATTATATACATACATGAAAGAAAAATTAATTGTCTTTATTTTGACGTCCTTAGTTTTTTAATAGGTTATGTTGTTCAGAAGATATTAATATTAAAAAAAAATCAGAAAATTTAACTTTAACCATTGATATCTTTTTTATATTTTAATTTCGCCAGGTAATTTTGGTAGGGTGGAAATCAGCACAAAAAGTTCTGTCGAGCCACATTTTTGGTTTTTGCATCGCTAGATTGTTGATATTCTAGACTTACGTGCACAGAACGACTTCGGCCTAATTCTGATTAAATCCTGCAGTGCGGGAACAGACTAACTGTCGGCAAGTTGGTTGCAAGTTTGGATTATCAAAGACACAAACCGAATCGGGTCAAAAAAAAGGGTAGCATTCGCATAAACTCCAAATAAAAGTGGTGTTTAAGGAGAGTTTAACGAAATTTTTTGTATGGTAAACTCCGAGTTTAAGAGTAGAGTTAAGGCTTAAACTCCAAAATGGCCCATAAACACGAGTTAGTGGCTCAATGTGAATGCCTTATTAGGGACGATTAAGAGTGTTAAATATGTCAATGATATTGCTGAACGAGGTATAGCATTGATACAAAATTATAATCGAACTTTGACGAAAGACGAAGAAAAAAAGCAATTAATTACTTTTGCAAGTAATACAATGAAAATTAAATAATTTAAAAATAAATAGTCAAAACTTGTTGCTTGACTTGTGTCTAGAGAAACTTTGAGTTGTTAATTTATTCGTTATTTATGCGTTAAAATAAATATAAATTGTTTTTTTTTTGTGTTTTCAATATGGAGAATTTGGCCCCTGGAATATTAAAAAATTCTGGTCACCCTACCATACCTCAATGTTCCGGGTGCAACATTTATGGAGACAAATCAAGGAAAAAACGAAAATTTGGCCAGAACGATGTATTTTAAAGCATACCTCCCATATAAACCTAACCTCAAAAACGTCTTAATAATGCAATAAAAAGTGCACCGATGCATATTTAACTCCGAAGAGATAGAGTATATTCGATTAAGAATGACCACGATTTAGTTTTCCCTGATTCCATATAAACACATCTGAAGTTGCCTTTTTTGCCTTTTTTAAGATATTCGCCTTTACTAACTTTAATTGCATCTAAAGTTTTAGAAAACTTTTACTGGTTTTGCGTTCTCGTACCCAAAAAACTTGCAAAGTAGAGGAAATTGAGAGAGCAAAATGTGACAGAGAGCTGCAAATTTCTGCTGGAAATATTTTTACCAGCGAAAAATTGCAAGTAAAAAAAATAGCTGATCACACACACATGTTTGTATATAAACAAACGAAAATATGGCCTTTTTGAGTTATTTATTGCAAATTTCGTTATTAATGCCAGTATACAACGAAAAAGTGAGTAAATTTAATAAGCACAACGTTTGTTGCCAGAGCGGTTTTTTTAGTCTTTGAACCGGGGTTTCGGTTCGGTTCAACGGTTCGA
>NW_023458772.1:93910-113747 GCF_013731165.1 Rhagoletis pomonella
AAAAAAACATTAAAGAAATGGGTCGATATCTTTACGAAAGTGCACCATTTAACTCTTTAATGCAGAGTCTGTCATACATGAAAAGCTTTTTAACCCTTTCAAGGCAGAGGCAAAATGGTTCTCAGTATGTTTTCAACGTAATTTTTATATATTTTTATTTTTTATTTATTTTTATTTTTATTTTTAATATTTTTATTTATTTATTTTAGTTTTATTTTATTTTTTTTATTATTATTTTACTATGGAAAAATATTCTACGATTAATATCTACGTCAGCATGAGAAAAAGCACGTTCAAAAGCATATTGATAACCTTTTTCCTCTGCCTTGAAAGGGTTAAAAAGCGTTTCATATATGACAGACTCTGCATTAAAGGGTTAAATACTGCATTCCATTATCTCTTTTCTAAGCGAAGATCTACGATTTTGAAAAAAAACTCGTGTTTTGCCTATAGTGCGTCGCCTGTGGGCATTCTTTCATATATGTACATATGTATGTGCCATTTCTACCGCTATATATTTTTGGTCTACTCGGTTATTCCCTGGAGAATTCATGCTTTATTATTTAATTTAATTTAGTATTAATTTGTTTCAGTAGTACAGAGTAAGACTTATGTCTTTTAATAGTCAGTTCGTAGTTCGTAGTTCGTTTCCCTACAGGGAATAAGTTAGAAGTGACATTTAAGTCGGGCTATCTCATATCTGACTGTTATGCATTTACCATATTTGATAAAACTCAATATTTTTGAAATGAAAGTTTTTATAAATACGAAAATATTTAAAATCTCATTAGAATCAGCTTCATTTTAGTTATTGCAATTTCGTTTTAATGTTTACACAAAATTACACACTTAATGAAACACACTCATTTATAAAACCGATTTGGCATTTTTTTTGCTTTTACTAGCCCAATGTTTTTGAGCATTTATTTTTTTAATCAAATACTTAATTCTTAAGTATATTAGACATTAAAAAAAAGTTTGATTCTTTTAAATTTACATCAGAAATTGACCTCAATAATTTAGCTATTAAATTTTTGCAATTCGAACTTTCCTTTCCTTTATTAAAAATTACTTCCAGTTTCTTTATGTCAACAAGGAATTCTGGTTTAGGTTTTATCAGACCACCATTTGAAATTTGGTCTATCCATGTACAGGGGGTCCCAGAAATAACCTGCCAAACTTGAGGAGAAGGCAGGTGGGGTGGTGAGCTCTCTGATAAACAAAAAATGTTCAGGTAAAAATGTCACCGTTTTTGAAATATTTAAATTTTTTTGAATTAAAGAAACATCGTGCCTTTTCTTGTATTTTCTTTAACTGCATCTACAAAAAAGGCTATACTTAGTAAATTTTGTATGTAAAATACTTTCAGATATTTGCTTCTCCATACTCAAATGCAATGTAGTTAAAATATATTAAGGAACCATTATAAAATTAGGACTATATTGCGGTTTTTAACTTTTTGATATTATCTTCCCCAATTTTGACTATATCTGGTGAAAAAAAATGTACTGAGCTATAACTTTACATTACATAAAAAAAATTGCTAATTTAATAGACATTTCAGAAAGGTGCCATTCTTACTATTTCGAATAGAAAAAAAAGTTAAGCCGCTTTTGTGGGTAAAGGACTGAGACACGTTACAATGTATTTAATAGATTTAAATTTAAGTTACTCTTGTTACCGACCAATGACATGCTAAATAGTACAAAGGTATATTATTACCTGCTCCTGACATTATTTCATGTTACTTACCGGAATTAGTGAAAGTGGGTTTTGTGAAATTGGACCCTTCGAACATTGTGCTATTAATACTATGACAGAGAACACGCAGTATACGTCGCATGAATATGCGGATATTCACCTAATTTACGGTGAAGCTTGCTGTAATGCCAGAACTGCTCAAAGACTTTATGCAGAGCGATACCCCAATCGTCGGCATCCGGGCCCTGAAGTATTCGCCCGGACCCATAGAGAAATATATGAAGGTAAGTGATTTTTACACCTTTCTTGTTTGCTTGCTTGTTAACTATAATTTTTCACCTTTTTAAGGTCGCATACCTGGAAGGCGTGGCGGCGAGACAGGACGTCCTGCAACGGTAGATGTTAAAGTTGTGTTAGAGGAAGTGGAACTAGGTCCATCGACTTCAGGGAGAATGATGGAAAGACGGACTGGAATACCAAAAACTACAGTTCACAAAGCTTTAAAATACCATCCCTACCACATTCAACGTGTTCAGGCTCTACAAGAGAGAGATTACCTGTCGAGGGTTAGATTTTGCAGTGAAATGTTGCGAATGCATGACTCAGACCCCAACTTTTTTAATAAAATCATGTAAATGACATGCTAAATAGTACAAAGGTACATTATTACCTGCTCCTGACATTATTTCATGTTACTTACCGGAATTAGTGAAAGTGGATTTTGTGAAATTTGACCCTTCGAACATTGTGTTATTAATACTATGACAGAGAACACGCAGTATACGTACGGTGACCATCCGTTCTGTTTTTTGCAGGACCGTACTGTTTTTCAAAGGTCGGTCCTGCGTAGTTTTTCAAACCTGAAACACCTGAAAATGTACTGATTTTTTTCAGGTGTCCAGCATTTGTCCCGCATTTTAATCGTTATTTTAAAATTATCGGACAATGGATGGATTTTCTCAAAAAAGTGTTTTTTGGTACTTCTCGTAGCTTTTCTTCAATATCGCATGAAAAAATTCCCCAATCAACGTAAGCGACTTACACCTCGAAAGGTATTAATATGCTTCTTACCAAAATATATAACTTGTGGCGACTTCAATGAAAATTATTAGTGCTACAGGCGACCATTTGCATTTTGTCATCAAAGTCGAGAAAACTGAGATTTTCAATCAAATACGCAGTTTTATTTGATGATTTTTTCATTAGTTTAAAAATTCGACAAAGAAGATATATCAATACAGTAAATTTTGAGCCAAAGATAATGAAAATCGGATTAGAAATGCAGAAATGCTGCACAATTTATATATTTTTGTAAAGGGCACATAAATACCTTTGTAACTCGTCGTTTACGTCGATTTATGACGTCGATTTTTGATAAATAACAGCGAAAAGTACCAAAAAACAAAAAAAACGTGTTTTCATTTTGAACGACTCAAAATTTGCCTATAAAATAGTATTTTAAAGATTTTCACTTTTCGTGTAAGCTTTTGTTATTATAATATGTTTTACTATACTTTTATAAATATTCATGTAAAAAAAAGATTAAAATCGATGAAGAAAACGTGATTCAAAGCTCAAAATGTATTAAGAATTTTGAATCATAGATACTCTTTTGATATTTTTATACTACGTAAATATATGTAGGCATATTTTTGAAAAATTGTCCTTCATTTTGAATCCATATTTATGGTCACCGTAAGTATACGTCGCATGAATATGCGGATATTCACCTAATTTACGGTGAAGCTTGCTGTAATGCCAGAGCTGCTCAAAGACTTTATGCAGAGTGATACCCCAATCGACCTCAGGGAGAATGATGGAAAGACGGACTGGAATACCAAAAACTACAGTTCACAAAGCTTTTAAATACCATCACTACCACAGTCAACGCGTTCAGGCTCTACAATAGAGAGATTACCCGTCGAGGGTTAGATTTTGCAGTGAAATGTTGCGAATGCATGGCTCAGACCCCAACTTTTTTAATAAAAGAATATGGAGCGATGAATCATCATGCAACCGTGATGGTTATTTTAATTTACATAACCTTTACAGCTGGCAGATAGACAATCCTCACGAAATGAGAGAAGATCGTTCGCAGTACCGGTACAAAATAAATTTAGGGTGCGGTATTTTTTATTGTCAGATATTGGGATCTGTGGAACTGCCGCAAACGCTCAACTCCCACAGTTATTTAAAGTTCCTTCAGGAAAGGCTTCCAGCTCTTTTAGAAGGTGTACCCTTAAACCTGCGGCGAAGACTATGGCAGCAAAATGACGGATGCCCTGCTCACTACGGGCGTGAAGTAAGAGCTCATTTAGACGAAACTTATCCTCGCCGATGGATTGGACGATACTGGCCAATCACGTGGCCCGCTCGATCGCCAGACCTGAATCCATTAGATTTTTTCTACTGGGACAAAATTGATTCAAAAATAATTAAAAACGAAGACTATTTTCGGGAACAAATAAATGGAGCTGCTGCTGAGATAGCCCAATTGAGCTTAAGATCTCTAAAAGCGTCTTTTCTTAAAAGGTGCCGAGCTTGTATTAGAGTAGAAGGTCTCCAATTTGAGCGAATTTTATCAATAAATGAATAAATTTTTCTTCAGACAACTCATGTATATTCTATTTCACGTGAGCCCATCCTTCACAAAATATTGATAGATATAGCCCTTGTTATTGACTGTAGTCCGAGTCCCGGTAAGTAACATAAAATAATGTCAGGAGCATGTAATAATGTACCTTTGTACTATTTAGCATGTTATTGGTCAGTAATAAGAGCAACTTAAATTTAAATCTATTAAATACATTCTAGCGTGTCTCAGTCCTTTGCCCACAAAAGCGGCTATAACTTTTTTTTTCTATTCGTAACAGTAAGAGTGGCACCCTTCTGAAATATTTATTAAATGAGAAATTTTTTTATGTAATGTAAAGTACATTACATACAGTACATTTTTTTTCACCAGAGATAGTCAAAGTTGGGGAAAAAGTATCAAAAAGTTAAAAATCGCAATATAGTCCTAATTTATAATGGTTCCTCAATATATTTTAACTACATTGCATTTGAGTATGGAGAAGCAACTACCTGAAAGTATTTTACATAAAAAATTTACTAAGTATAGCCTTGTTTGTAGATGCAGTTAAAGAAAATACATGAAAAGGCACGATTTTTTTTTTAATTCAAAAAAACTTAAATATTTCAAAAACGGTGACACTTTTACCGGAAAAATTTTTGCTTATCAGGGAGCTCACCACCCCACCTGCCTTCTCCTCAAGTTTGGCAGGTTACTTCTGGGACACCCTGTATATGAGTGGGTGATTTTCTCTTCATATTTGGTATGATAAATCCTGCACCTGGGAATAAACGCGTCCGCTTAAAAATAATCGGCAGCGATGGGCAACAAATAAAATGGTTTTCGCGCACACGTGAAGAGTCTCCTAATGAAACATCGCAGCAATTTTCCCACCGTTATCGCTTCACTTGACAATTCGGTGGTTTAAAAAAACACACAAGTTTGTTGTCCTGGCTCTTGGAAAACACATTTTATTATGTATTTAAAATCGGTCGCACAGCTCACAATTGAGAATTTCAATTAAAAAAATTAAAATTTTGAATAGTATAGGGTTAACAGTTGACATTTCAGTCGCAGTTCAAAAGAGAGAAATGTCGAAATCACTTCTACCTTGTTATGCCTTGATCACACCGAATAAAAGAAAAAGTATACTTAAATTATAAAATAATTCAATTCTGTTGCAAAACGTATACAAATTCACACTTTTGTTTTGGTTTGCTAGCTCAATAATAATGCTCTCAGTGATGCATTTTCAGTTTAAGAAAACCTTGAATGATGTGTTCCAAAATTAGCCCCGAGCAACTTGAAGTATTTTAACTGAAGTGAAATACCTTCTTACTGCTCTTTTTAAATAAAAAAAATAAAAAAATGGTTCCATTCCAGAATAATAAAATAGAATCATGTATGGAATGAAGAAAATAAATAATTATTTATTTCTATCAAGGATATCCTGTCGGAATCAAATGATGAGTACTGGAATGCGTAGAACTTGTATTTTTAGCTAAGTGTTTGGCCAACATTCTCCAATTTGTGTTGCGCGTCTTAATTTTTGTTTGATGGCTTTTGAAGAGAAAACTTCTTTACCGGCGCGAGTGATTTGACACTCGATGAAACGAAAACGTGACAACAGCAAAAACAATACGCGTTTGTATGTTATTTGGATTTAAGTGTGTCGCTTTGTCTGCTCATAGAATTCAAGCGAAGTAACGAAATCCAATTGAAGTGATTTTGTTTTTGTTTTCTTCGCTTTTATTTTCGCCTTTCCGCCGGCTTCCCTATGCAGTCATACTTACATAAATATGTACGTATTACACAGCTGTTAGAATGCAATGGCTTTTGGGGTGAAAGAGAAAGAGAATGAGCGGGAGTACAATATTTGGCGAATGTAATGCTCATTAGCATTGTTGTAACGGGGTATCTCTTATTTTCTTTCCGATGCTCTCTGTTTCGCATTTTTAACTTTAAACAAACGAGCATTTGAGAGTACTACATGTCAAGCATAGCCTTTTTTACAGAGGTGCTGTTAATCAAACGCAATAGCGGCATAATTAAATTTTTTACACATAGTATTTATATGAGTAATAATAAATTCGTGCTGTAGGTCTTTTGTTTGGTTTTAGTTTAAATAAATATTTCGCTTTCATGTTGTTTTAATTTAAGATGTATGTACATATTTGCATAGGTTATGCTTATTTGTCATAATTTTAAAATAAAGCCCATTTACTGTTATTAAATTTTCAAATGTTAATGTGGTCATAATTTACTTCAACAGCGCCATACAAATTTATATATACATATGTATATTTAATTGTACATACGAGTATATTAGAGTATTCTGAAATACTGTACCTTCCGCTGCAAATGTTGAGAATATAAATATTCTATTGAGATAGAATATTCACTCCACTCCATTCTATGAAGAGAGCGGCTAATATCAAGAGAATGCAAACAAATGCATCCATACAGCTGTTTAGTATGTACAGTGACGAGCAAAACTGTAACATGCTGTAGCACTTTTTATTTCAGCCACCGCTATCTTTCCAAGTTCTAACGACTTTCATACTTTTGTTGTATATTCTTATTGGCACACCCCCTACTCCCTCTCTCATAACGATTTGAAGTCAATCCAACAACAATAAAAAAACCTGGAAACAAAAATGTAAGTGAAGGCAAATGTTACAGTTTTGCACTAACTCTCAGTTTTGCATTTTACAGTTATCTTTTACTTAGTTGGAAGTCAGATGACTTTTTTCTGTATTGTAATTTATTCAAGAAGTGATCACCAATAAATAATATGGTTAATCAGGAAACATAAATGTTAATAATAGATTTACTGCGGAAAGGCGGGACCGCAGGGAAAGTGGCAAAAAATTGTGGCGTTTGCCACATGAAAATGTTAAGACTGAGAAAAAATATAGCCTTAAGTGTTACTAAGGACAAAGGAAGTCTGTAAAAAAATATTACAGTCCGATATCTTGTGAACTTAGTAGCAAGAAGCGCTTAAGGTATTAACATTGAATGCAAATCAGTAGACAGTGATGCGAAGAATTGCCAAATTGAGCGCGAAAGCAGCAAAAAGAAGGAAACAACAATTTCGCTGCATCGCACGAAAACCAGGCCGTTGCCTATTGGGATATGTTAGGCCTTACAGAATGCAATAAAAAACACATTTTTAAGATATAATTGAAGGTTATTTGGTCTGACAAGACTAAATTAATCGCTTTTAATCAGATGGCCGGGCATGGTATTGGATCAAAGGCCCAAATTAAGCCTAAGCGCATCATGTAAGGCAAATTGTGAATTACAGTGATCGGTCAATAATAGTTTGGAGATGTATTTCAAAAATGTTGTTGGTTCGTTTGTACGCATTATGCGTAAGGAACAGTATCTGTTCATATTTCAACAAAATTTGCAAGATGTAGTCGAGAAAATTAGAGTTTCTGCTGAAAAATCAACCAAAACACACTGCACATGCTCGCAAAGACTGGAACAAAAGCAAAAATTTGCTAATTTGAAATGACCTCCACAATCCGAGGACATGAATCTCATCGAGAATTTGCGAAATCAACTAAAAGCGCAGCTTACTAAGTATCCAAATCCGTCCAATGGAGTACATGAGCTGTGAAAGCAAACCAAGGATATATGGTAGGCTATACCTCCAGAATTTTCACAGAGATACACATTAGGTATGCCAAATTGCATCCTAAAAAAAGCAAAAGCATACTGAAAATTTTGTTAATAATTCTTTTTTTTCGTGAAAATTGTCAAAAAGTTAGTAAAAATATATGATTGCAAAACTGTAACATTTGCCTTAATTTACATTTTTGTCTGCTGGTTTTGTTATTGTTGTTGAATTGACTTCAAATAGTTATGGCAGAGGGAGCAAAGATGTTTGATAAAACAATATACAACAACTTGGGAAGATAGCGGCGGATGAAATAAAAAGTGTTACACCATGTTACAGTTTTGCTCGTCACTGTATGTTTTTACGTATGTTAGACGGCGTTTGTACACGGAAACTTTTTTTCGATGCGATTTTTCACATTCCGTTTTGGTGTTGCTCGCTTCATTTACACACGGCGACTTTTTTTGTATGCAATTGTTTTTGTCAGGTGTGAACCGCTAACTCAATTTATACAGACGAACGAGAGCACAAGGCGTGTTGCCCGAGCACGGGCAACTCGGTGCCCTTCTCCTTTCCTCGTCGCGCTCTCTCCCACAAACTTCGAGTTGCCGCAACAAAAATTGCCGTGTGTAAATGAGCACTTAAGCTAGCCAATACGCGTTTGTATGTTTATGTGTCAACGAAGAGTCTTAGCTGAAACACAATAGCTTTGTTTCTTAACAGATAATTATCACTAATTATCAAAAAAATAAGAGCGTAAGAACGAAAGAGAACTGCAAGTTTCTGCTAGTTTTTTGGGCTAAGAAACGCTTTCCAGCAGAACTTAGTGATAATTATCTGTCAAAATGAATGAATAAAAATTCGCGCCAAATATTTTCAGTAGTCAAATACACCGATCAGCTGTTTAGTTGCTAGTTTTGCGGTTCTTTATTTCGCTCTATGTGAGCGTAATTCTCTAAATTTTCCCATTCTTCTTCTTCCTGATAATTATCTGCTAGAAAAGAAAAGAAACAAAGCCAATGCCGGCGAACTCCCCAGAGCGAAATTCGCGCTGTCAACATTAGAACACCCGCAAGCATATGAAAGCAGCTCTTATACAGGGGCAAGTCCCCTCTACGCAGGAGCTGCTCGAGGGTATAGACCTGCGAAGGCTTGAGCCCGACAGGAGAAGCGAGAGCGGATGAGCAACTATGAGGTACCCACCACCCTTGACAGTAACCCAGATCAAACTCCACCACGCGGTTGCGGTCTCGGCCGTAATTGCGAGCAGGTTTTCTACGGACGATCTGGGCATCGAATTGATTCATGACCCATGGACATACATGGGCCAGGTAAGGGGCCTCAAAAGAGAGGTCTAGAGCATGTGTAATGCTCAGGAATGATATTAACTTCTTCTGCATTACAGAGTTTTAGCCAGGACCTAATGGCAGTTCAAGCGACGCTTTGGGTGGATGGAAAACCCACGGACATCGTGTTTGCTACCGCGTATTTTCCCCCGAGCAGAGGTACAAGACCTGGTGGCGCACTGCAAAAGAGCTCGAATTCCTCTGATCCTCGGTTCCGATGCGAATGCCCACCACGTTTAGTGGAGCAGCGCCGACATCAACAAACGGGATGAGTCCTTACTTGAGTACGTTATAAGTGAAGATTTGAATATTACCAATGTTGGGCAATGTCCAACATTTGTCACTAGAACCAGGCAGGAAGTCCTCAGTAACGATCTGGGTAATAACCTGTTTGGACAATGGTGGGTGTATTCAGAACCTTCCTTGTCCGACCACAGGATTATCTGGTTCCTGCTGGGAGTGCAGGCCAGAGAAAAAACTCTAAAGAGGAACCCCAGAAACACTAACTAGGAAAATTATAGCACAATTATAGATTTCAGCCTACCTGGGTTAGAGAGGGAGGGGAAAATAGGTGGCGGTATGGCATTAGAGCATAAATAGGCTAATGCCTTTGACTATAGCTACCCCGAGACCCAACCAAGAGGGAAAGGGAAAATAGTGTGGTGGTCTCGGGAACTCTCATCCTTCGGGTTAGAGAGGGACCAGAAAATAGGTGGCTGTATGGCATTAGAGCGTAAAGCTGATAGGCTAATGCCTTTGACTATAGCTGCCCCGAGACCCAACCAAGAGGGAAAGGGAAAACATTGTGGTGGTCTCGGGAACTCTCATGCCTTCGGGAAAGACACGCGTAGGCTGTTCAATAAGGCTAAGCGGAAGGGATGCTGGGCAGAGTATGCGGCTAGTCTAACAAAATACAGCAAAGATATTGGGAAAGCGAAAACGGAAAGTTTTAGAACCTTCTGTTAAGTCATCTCGAATACCCCGGACGCCGCGAGGCTACATAAGGCTATAGCCAAGGGAACTAAGGAATCGGAGCTTGCGCTTAAGCTTGCAGATGGCACCTACACCAATAGTAGGAGGAGAGGGCAACCATCTTGATGCTAGCACACTTCCCGGAGGCCTATAACCTGATGGAGGAGCTGGAGGTCCAGCAAACTACGCCACGACCATCTGATTGAAAACTGGCGAGAAGTAAATTCATTCATGATTCAGTCAGATTGGCGCTGGGCTCGTTTGAGCGCTACAAGGCTCCAGGGGTAGATGGCATCCGGCCGGTGATGTTACAGCAGGGCAGTGAGAGTGTAATACCGCATCTTGTGGACATAATGAGAAGCAGTCTTGCGGAAGCGTATGTCCCACCGTTGTGGCGGAGGGCGCGGTTAATCTTTATCCCGAAAGTGGGTAAAAGGTATTACTCGCTAGCAAAGTCGTTTAGACCAATAAGCTTAACTTCCTTTGCATTAAAAGCAATGGAGAAGATAACAGACAACCACATTAGATTTACCATTCTGAGGAATTCACCCCTGCACACCTGTCAGCATGCATACAGGGCTGGAAAGTTCACGGACACAGCCCTGTATCAGCTGACAATAGAGATTCACGGGGCCCTCGAATGCGGTGAATCAGTGCTCTGCGCCTTTCTCGATATAGAGGGAGCGTTTGACAACACGTCACACTCTGCACTGCTCAGGGCACTAGAGAGGAGAAATGTGCAGCCAGCGATCTGCAGTTAGGTGGATGCGGTCCTATGTACAAGGATTGCTGAAACCGAGGCAGGGGACAGCGTGGTACAACTTAAGACAACAAAGGGCTGCCCGTAAGGAGGGGTCTTATCACCCCTTCTGTGGAGATTAGTGGTGGATGAACTCTTTAAACTTCTCTTCGACAATGGTATCCGCTGCTAAGGCTATGCGGATGATATATTGGTAATTGCCAGGGGAAGTTTGAGAGCACCATTTGTGACTTCATTCAAAGAAGCTTAAGACTAACGAAGGGATGGTGCGACAAGCTAGGGCTTATCATGAATCCTGCCAAAACCGCCATCATGCATTTTACTAGGAAAAGAGCCCTTCCAGGCATGAGGGACATAACCTCGGAGGGGGTCGGCGTCAGCGTTGCCAGCGAAGTGAAGTATATGGGACTAATCCTAGACTCCAAACTTCTATGGAAAGAAACATGTGGACGCGATCACCTCCAAAGCCACGAAAGCTTTAATGGTGTGTAAGCGACTGGCGGGTAAATCCTGCGGTTGTACGCCCAGTATCCTAAGATGGCTTAACATCATGATAGTACAGCCAATGATTACGTATGGGGCGGTATCATGGGTTTCAAGAACTACTCTAGCCACGGTGAGACAATCGCTCACCAAGCTACAACGACTGGCATGTGTATGCATAACAGGAACGATGCGCACATGTCCGACAACGGCGCTGGAAGTAGTCCTTGAACTTGAACCTCTTCATATAACCATAGAGCAGGCAGCTAAAGAACTCTGCTTAATATTGCGAGAGGGATTTGGAAAAGGAAAAGTCATTTCCTCTAGGAGTATGGAGAAGCTAGGGTCCTCGCTCCCACTAGCCCTGTTACATAGAGATGACAAGACCAAAGTCTTTGAGAAGAGATTCAAAATAGAGCTTTGCAGTAAAGAAACCTGGATTGTCCCCGCTTTCGAGGCACTACTTCAGGGTTGCACTCTGCACTGGTATACGAATGGCTCGAAGACCCCAGAAGGTAGGTGCTGGAATTGTCGGACCCAGGGCCAGGATTTCTGTTTCTATGGGGAAATATACGACCATATTTCAAGCAGAAGATTACGCCATCTACCTATGTGCGGATACAATCATGAGTAGAGGGTATAGAAACGAGAGAATCATAATCCTGAGTAATAGCCAGGCAGCACTCAGGGCCCTCATATCCGATGAGGTCAAATCATAGCTGGTCCTAGAGTGCATTGACATGCTTAACTTTTTGGGCAGACACAATAACAGCAAGTTAGCGTGGGTACCTGGTCCCAAGGGAGTAGAGGGTAACGAGGCGGCTGACTGCCAGCTATTACTCCAGTTTACTCTGAACCCTTCCTAGGAGTGGGTCCCAACACTCTAAAAGAAGAGCTTAAGATCACTATGAGGGATCTTAACAGGCAAAGTTCATCAGGAATGCGTCAGGCAAAGAGTATACTGGGAGGTTATAACAGAAGGATTTTCCAAAGTTTAAATGACCTCCCAAAAGGGCAGCTGATAATAGTAACAGGTATCCTCACAGGACACTGCAGGCTGAGAGGGCATCTATACAAGCTGGGGATATGGTCGAGTGACCTTTGTCGGTTTTGCGGCTCTACAAGAGAGACACATCTACACATCCTCACCGAATGTGATGAAGTCTGCAGAAGACGTGAGAGAAGTTTAGGCCCAATGTGGCCACAGCTTACTCACATTCACTCCCTATTCCCTAAGGTACTGTTGAATTTTCTCAGGGGTTTAGGTCCAGAGGAGGTTCTGTGAAGAGTGGAGGGCACAATAGAACACCAGGTCGCGGTGAAAACCTCATTTTATTATCTATCTATCACAATGCAGTACTTTTAACTCTCTCTTTTTACATGGCGATGCCCTACGAAGTGGAAACTGCCCCCTTCTGCAGAATTTTTGAACTAGTTCTGCACTGGTTCCATTTTGGAAAGATCTGTGGCAATACGTTTTTTATGATAACAAATTTTAATTGCTCGACTTTCTCATATTTTTTCGTTTTTTCTTTTACAGATTGCATTTTATTTGATTTTTATTTAGTTTTTTTTTTTTACGGGCGGAACTAGCGCTTTGCCAGACTGTCTTTAAAATTTACTGCAGGGTTTATACATACATACATATGTATGGATGTATGTACATGCAAGCGGCCGCTGTGGTGTAGTGGTTAAAAGCCAAGGTTCCGACCAACATCAAATACAAAATTAAAATAAAAAGTTTTTAATGGCGGTCGACCCTCGGCAGGCGAAATTGTGACTTATTCACTTAATATATATGAGGGATTCATCACAACGGTGTCGTAAGTGTCGTATTGTTGTATGTCGTAAACTTTAAAAGCTCAAATAAATGTTTTGAGAACTTGAAAGCACAACCAACTATTTTTTAACATTGCGAAAATTCATAATATGACTTTGATGGTACTTTGCGAACCCCCTTAATATATTTTTTAGGCGTTTAAAGTTTACGAGATACAACAATACAATACTTACGACACCGTTGTGAATACCTCAATAGACACTACACTTATACGACGAGGAGAAGTTCAATATGTTATTTTTCCGCTCAAAATTAATTAACCGACATGCCGTGCCAAATAATAATGGGGTATAATTATGCTATCCAAGTTAACAAGGGGGCCAACCTACTTACTAATGCGAATGTGCTGACGCCGCACTTCGCCAAACACGCGCATAGCCAGTGCAGGTAATTGACCTGCAACGTAAGCGATACCAATTGGTTTTATGCAACCAAAATGCAAATCGTGGGAAGCGCAGCGTCAGCAACTAATCAATTAATTCGGGCCGTTTAGATACTTAGCGATAGCTTTAAGTAATATTTTGTATTCATTATTATTTGGGGAGCCGAATGGTAAATATACACTTGTACTGCTAATCTTGCTTTTTATTTTTATCCTTAGGGAAACCTGGGGCCGCGGGGCGGCCCCCAACTTTAATTTTTTCGAGCACGCATCCGCGTGTTCGTTAAGTGGCGCCCGAGCAGGGACCCACTGAAATGTGGGTCCTTGTGAGGAGCCTGCTTAACCGTGGGACTCCTTCGGGAAGGATCCCCTTAATTGTGGGAATCCTTTCCGAATGATTGCTGCAGGTGATGGAAAGTGATGTGATAAAGTGGTAGTGGCAAAGTGTTAGTGCAAAAGTGAAGTAAAAAATTAAAATTATAACAAAAGGCTTGTACATCCACATAACAAAATATTTCGAAACCGCGGTCCATCAGGACCACCTTCCGGTTTATAATATTAGCTTAGCTCTGCGATCCCCACGGGGCACTCCAGAGTATAAAAGCTCCTCTTCCTAGAAGAGGTCAAACAACTTAAATAATAAAAATAAAGCTGTCAAATAGGCTCATAAGTGCAATAAGTTAATTAATTCAACACTGCTAAGTCCTGTGACCCCGATGAACCTCAGGCTTAGACTATAAATTACTACGTCCTCTCCTGTCAGTCATTGTTGGCTGATACAGGAATAACAAAAGTGTAAAATGTCCTGTGACCCCGAAGACCCTCAGGTACATACTTAAATCAAATATTATAACAAAAGAATGAAAGGAAGTGAAATCTTCGACACATTTAAATTTTAACGATATCAAAAGAATGAGAAAGTGAAAACCTTTGACGCCTCCACAGTCACAGAACTGGATATCCTTGCGCAATCTTATTGGCTAGGCGGATCCGCGTCCCTATACTCCTAGGCCGGGATCCACCATCACAAAGCCAATTGGTTAACATATTTTGTGATCCTGCAATAGCCACCAGTCTTAGTCTAGGTACGCCCGTTTTGGGTGCACGTTGTCGTTCACATAAGAACACGGCAGCCACTCCTTGATTTCGATGGCACTTCCAGCGTACACATCAGAACACACTGGAGATTGCGATAGGTCCAAGATTATGTTGTGGAGCAAGCTGTGCCTTAGTAGGTTGCCTTCAATCTGATTGTTGACGACTAAAACGGATTAAACAGCCCTTCCTTGACCAGAACTAAAAGCATTTAAAGACTAATGTACTGTGAAACGCCAACCTGGTACATGTCGCCGTTCACATCAGAACACGGTAAAAGTTTCACAAACCTATTTACGGTTCTTTTCTTGTTCTTTTGCAGGAAACTGTCAAAGTGTAAGAAAAGAGCGGTAATCTCAAGCAACAACAAAAAAGAAGAAAAATAATACCAAACAAAAAAACGCATATAAAATAAAAATAAACTTAAAGAGCCACTGTGTGCCAAATAGGAAAAATTTTATTGCATTATCGTACTGTGCTATAAAAATAGTTAGTGCGTATCCCCGTGCCTTGATTCAGTTAAAAATAATTAATTAAAGGAAAAATTTACTATTGTATTGAAATGGACGCCTTAACAACCAAAGTTAATGAGCTCAATGGGGGTGTTAATGCTCTTCTCGAGCAGATTAGGAGGCTTGAGGTACGACTTAGCGGTATCGAAAGCAACGGTGTCGCTCTGCAATCTAGGCTAGGAAGGATTGAGTCTAATAGCGCAATTCTGGACCAAAATCTGGGCAGGATTGATGGACGGTTAGGTAGCGTAGAACAGGCTAGCATGAGAACGCAGCCGCAAGGGGTGCCGGCAGCGGTGCGAACACCACTATCGGAGCAGGACTTGAGGGACATTGGCAGACTCCCTGATTGTGTGAAGGAGCTGCAAGTTTTTGAGGGTAGTCCTTCTCAATACATCTCGTGGGTTCACAACGTCGAGGGCATTTTGACTGATTACGAAGTGGTCAAAGAAAAGCCTTTGTATCGCGCAATCCTTCAGCATGTAAGGCAAAAAATTCGGGGTGGAGCGGATGCAGCCTTGGTTGCGTATAACGTTTTTGAGAGTGACTGGACAGAGATAAAAAGAGTCCTTTCGCTTCACTACGCCGATAAGAGGGATATTCGCACCCTCGAACATCAACTTAATCAGTTAGCTCAAGGGAATTCGAAATTGGATGAATTCTACGCAACTGTTAACCACCAACTGTCGCTTATTGTAAACAAAATTAAGTGTGACGATTACTCACAAGAGACAGTATCAGTCCTTGTGGAAACATATCGAAACAGAGCTCTAGATGTATTCATCCGGGGTTTGAGTCCCGAGTTGTCCCGCATGCTCATCGTACAAAAACCAAAAACATTGCCAGAAGCTTACTCAGCCTGCCTGGACATTCAGAATTTAACGTTGCGGAATACGATAGTTCACACAGGCTCAATGAACAGAGTCGTTGTCCCAACGAATATTTTATCAACACAGAGGCCACCGCTACCGCCACGCGCACGCTCGAGTTATAACTGGGTGAACAGGAATCACAATTCGGAATATAAGAGGACCCCGTACAACAGGCTCCAGGTCAACCAAGGAACGAGTTCATCAGCTCCAGCCATACCAACTGCCCCTAAACCCGTCGAGAAAATGGAAGTTGACGGTAGTGTCCAAACGAGGCAGGTCAACTATATGAACCGATCCTCAGGCACAAACGCTTTTAAGAGGGGGCCTACATCATCAAAAGGTGCCTTCCCAAAACAACAAAAATTGTATAATATAGAAGCCATTAGTCCTGAAGAAGGACATGATTCTTCAAATTACTGTGAACGTACAGAGGACAATTCACAGCAGGTAAATTTTTTGACGACAGGGCCACCAGCTTATTTCATATGAGGAGTAGTGCCTCATATTCAAGCATACCTTACCTGACGTGCCTGACCAACAGCAGTACTGCCTTAAACTTCCTTATAGATACGGGGGCAAATAAAAATTTCATAAAGCCTACTCTAGCTGCTCGTTCAATACCAGTCGATCCACCTTTCTCAGTGCAGACGGTGGCAGGGCCAATAGTAATAAACAGGAAAATTTGTGGAAAATTTTTCCAAAATGTAGGGAACGACACCAGGACAACTTTTTACTCATTACCAGGACTTCAATCTTTTGACGGCATTATAGGGGATGATACGCTAAAGGCACTCGGTGCGGTGATAGATAGGAAAAACCACATTCTCACAATCGAGCCGAACATTAAAATTCCACTGAGAAACAAAACAGTTGGAAGCATTAATTTTTCTGAAGCATCTGAAATTCCTAAAGCAGTAGTTCCTATTTTAAAGTCTCTTGTAGAAAAGTACTCCCACTTGTTCGGACCACTGAATATAAAAACAAACATCAAAACCTCAGTTCGAGCTGAGATAAAAACCACTACAGATGAGCCCATATACACAAAAAGTTATCCATATCCTGCCAACATGAGGGAAGAGGTAGAGAAACAGGTAACCGAATTGCTCGAGGAAGGCATCATACGGCCATCTAAAAGTCCGTATAATTCTCCCATTTGGGTAGTTCCGAAAAAACCTAAGCCGTCCGGTGAAAAGCAGTATAGAATGGTTGTAGATTTCAAACGTTTGAATGCGGTTACCGTGTCAGACGCTTATCCTATTCCAGATATTAACGCAACACTGGCCAGTCTAGGGAATGCTAAATATTTCACGACGATTGATCTTACCTCAGGCTTTCATCAAATTGCGATGAAGGATTCAGATATACCCAAAACCGCGTTTTCAACTATGAATGGAAAATACGAATTTCTGAGACTACCTTTTGGATTGAAAAATGCGCCGGCTATATTCCAACGCATGATTGATGACGTCCTTAAAGAATATATTGGGAGGATATGCTATGTGTATATTGATGATATTATTGTCTTTGGGAAAAATACTGATGAGCATTTAAAAAACTTAGAAATAGTATTCGAAAGGCTCGCGGACGCTAATTTGAGAGTGAATCTGGAAAAAACTAAATTTATGAGAACAGAGGTAGAATTTCTGGGTTATGTGATTACGTCTGATGGGATGAAACCGGATCCTTCGAAGGTCCAGGCTATAGAGAACCTTTCGGCCCCAGAAACATTAAAAGAACTGAAAAGTTTTTTGGGAATGACGTCGTATTACCGAAAGTTCATTCGAGATTACGCGAAAGTTGCAAAACCGTTAACCAACCTCACGCGGGGGGAAAACGCGTAAGTTAAGGCCAGCCAATCGAGAAGAGTACGCATTAATCTGAACCGTGAAGCCCTTCAAGCTTTCGATAATTTAAAAAAAACTACTAGTTTCCTCAGATATTCTTGCTTTCCCAGATTTCGAAAAAACCATTTAACCTTACCACTGACGCTTCAAATTATGCCATTGGCGGGGTGCTGTCTCAAGGAGAACCAGGAAAAGATCGGCCCATCGCCTACATTTCAAGATCCTTAACTAGAACGGAGGAAAACTACGCCACAAACGAGAAAGAAATGTTGGCAATAGTTTGGGCTCTAGATAATTTGAGATCTTACCTATATGGGGCGAAAAAAATTAGAATTTTCACTGATCACCAGCCTCTCACGTTTGCGTTGGGAAGTAGGAACTACAACGCAAAGTTGAAGAGGTGGAAGGCGAGAATAGAAGAGTATAACCACGAATTGATTTACACTCCTGGTAAATCAAATGTTGTGGCAGACGCTCTTTCGAGAATTCCATGCCAGGCAAACCATTTAACAGCATCGTTGGGGCCTAACGATTTATCAACAGAAGCTAGAAGCGAAGAGGGGACAGTTCACAGTGCGGACCGGGATGCGTCAGACCTTATTCCACATGTAGAAAGTCCTTTAAACGTTTTTCGAAACCAAATTATTTTTACGGAAGGGAATGCAATGATTTGCGTGGAAAATCCACATCCAGGTTTCACTCGTCACTATGTCAGCTTAGCTAAAATTGAAAAAACCAACTTAACCGAGGCCTTAAAAGAACGTTTAAACCCATCACTTATAAACGGAGTAAAAATTCCAGAGAATCATTTACAGCTTCTGCAAGAAGTGTATCTGGAACATTTTCTTTTATACAAAATCAGGATAACGCAGAGGGTGGTCGAAGATGTTGCCAACGAAGATAGAATTTGTAGGATAATAGAGGACGAACATAGGAGGGCTCATAGGAACTCGAGGGAAAATAAAGAGCAAATCCTAGAAAAATACTATTTTCCCAAAATGGCGAGCCGGATAAGAAAATTCACCACCATTTGTGAAACCTGCCTCGCAAACAAATATGATAGGCATCCTCCAGTACCGCCGATAAAAGACACTCCGGTGCCGAAATACCCATGCGAGATTGTGCATGTGGACATCTTCGAAATTCAAGGAGAAAAATTTTTATCCTGCATAGATAAATTTTCCAAATTTGCAAAACTTTTCCACATAAAAAACCGAGCATCCGTCACTATTCGCGCCAAGCTAGCTAAACTACTCCATTACTTTACAACTCCTAAAATGATAGTAACCGATAACGAGAGGGGATTCATGACTCCTTTGGTATGTAACTATATAAGAGGTCTGGGGATTGAACTATATCAGACTCCGGTTCAAAGAAGCGAGGTAAACGGTCAGGTTGAAAAATTCCACTCTACGATCATTGAAATCTATCGATGCATTCAGAAAGAAATTAATAACGCTAGACCTAAAGAATTGGTGTATATTGCAGTCGATCGTTACAACACAACAATACATTCTGTAACGAAAAGGAAGCCCAGTGACATATTTTTCAATAGAACTGAAAGAATTAACTACCAAGGACTGACCGACTTCAAAAACAGGGTTCACAAAGAAATCAGGGAACAAATCAAAAGGAACCAGGAAACGGAAAAGACCTAAGAAGTTTAGGCCAGGAGATGAGGTTTACGTTAGGGATAAACAGATAAAGTCGAAGCAGAAAGCACTTTACAAAAAGGAAATTGTTGGTAAGGATAATAGGGTGACCTTGGTTACAGAAACTGGTAGGAAGATCCATAAGGCACAAATTAAAACTACTTCCAAGTAAAAAAAAAAA
>NW_023458772.1:113847-114850 GCF_013731165.1 Rhagoletis pomonella
AAGACGAATTGTATTGCCCGATAATTTTTGTAACTAAGGAACATCGAGGGGAGAACTGATGGAAAGAATGTTTCTTAATTAAGAAAATTAATTACAGGCTTAGTGAACGAGCTATTCTTCCTGCGAAGAATAGGATGTCTATCAACTAAATAAGAGTGGTATTGACAAAAGTCGTTACTTGAGCTGGTCTGCTCTTTTACCAGACTGCCAGGCCACTTGCTCACTTTGGTGAACACCACTAATCTTATTCAATCCAGGGCTCAAAGCGTAACATCCGCTCACGGATCGAAAACCATACGAAAGAAAATTACGTGATACGTCAGGCAGTATAAGCTGAATGAGATAAAGACTACGTTCACGTACGTCATAATCTGAAAAATTTGTTTTTACGTGACGAGTAATACGATATCGTATGTGACGATTCGAGCCCAGGTTTAGAGTTGTGGTCGAGTTAGAGTAGTTGGGGAGGTAGGGATTACCTTTGCGAGTGTTTGTGTATCGAGCTCAATGAGTCCGTATGGTTTATAGGTGCACATCAAGTCAGCCACGCACTTCATATGACTGATATGCGAGGGAGAAAGAGAGAGAGAGATATATGCGGGCAGGCTGATGAAGCGGTAGCGCAATATGTGACCGTTTCACCGTGTATTCATTGTGGGACTCCATTGGAATTGTCATGCTCTAGCTGCCTTAGCCTGCTGGGCAATGAGCTGGGATTTATCCAGGGATGCATTCGTGCAGAGCCCCAGTGTGGTTTGTAAGCAGTAGCTTAATATAATAATAATAATAATAATAATAATAGATTGGCCCTTACACATATGTTAGTGTTTGGCCGAGCTTCTTCTCCGATTTGTGCCGTGCGCCTTGATGTTGTCACACAAACCGAAGGGACCTACACTTTTACGCCGACTCCGAACGGCGATTGTATTTTTATGAGAAGCTGTTTTATCATGGCAGAAATACACTCGGAGGTTTGCCATTGCCTGCCGAGGGACGACCGCTG
>NW_023458772.1:114950-124001 GCF_013731165.1 Rhagoletis pomonella
TTTAGATACTTAGCGATAGCTTTAAGTAATATTTTGTATTCATTATTATTTGGGGAGCCGAATGGTAAATATACACTTGTACTGCTAATCTTGCTTTTTATTTTTATCCTTAGGGAAACCTGGGGCCGCGGGGCGGCCCCCAACTTTAATTTTTTCGAGCACGCATCCGCGTGTTCGTTAAGTTCCATGTCTCGAAAGATATTCCAATCTGTTTCGAATAAAAAAATATAAATACTTGGCTTTCACATTTTTGTTAAGAGTTTGGTACAATTTGTGCATTTTGATGGTATCACACGAATGGAGGGATCTGCTATGAAAAGGAGACCGCTTTAGAAAATCTTTTTCTGAAATTTTTGGATACTTCGACGACCAAGTAACGAGCCTGGGTAATGCCAGGTGATAGGTGTCAACGAAACGAGTACAAGTGACAATAGACGCATTTCATTTCACCGCGGCCACCTCTGTGCGCGACCTCTAAGGATTTGGATGAAAGTTGAAGAGATTGAAGGTTTAGATGACATGAATATACGTGCAGCATATTTTGCCGATATGACGTAGGGTTGCCTATTTACACGGGACCTAAATTTTAAGAAAACGTCATGCATACCTTTCTGTAAAGTGTTGTATATTGGAAACCTTTTAACGAAATTTAATGAAAAGACAGGTATTTATTCCGTCTTGTCATGGGCTTCGATTAACAATTTTTTACATTAATGTGCAGCGTATAAAAAAAAGAAAAAAAATTAAGTAAACATTTTTTTCCTTTTTTTTTTGATTATAGCATTTAAATTAATTTTTTTATATAAAAACATTGTCTATATTGTCAACTTTAAGTACCCAAATGGGCTTAATGGGCTACGAAGGCGTATGGACTCTAGATCGTCTAACGCTCGAGTAATATGATAAATAGACATTGAAATTTTATGAAATTGTATATTTTTGAAAGAGGAAAGGTGTGTAAAAAAACAAAAACAATATGAATAAATCATATTAACTTAACTAAAGGTCTTAAATCACGAAAATCCCTACAAGGAAATGGCAGAATTGACCTGTTGCAAGTTCACATGGAAAATCTGCTTGCGATGGGAGTGGAGGAAATTTTAAGCGATTAGCAGCTGGAGAAAGTCTTTAACTCCTGACGTTACAACGAATTCGTTATCCCGAAGGCCTCTACCAATTAGGGATGAAACCACGATGTAGGGAGTATTCTATCATTCTTGGGATGAAACGATACGAGTAAATACAAGTGCATGCTCGATACTTATCGTTCGATACCAAGTAATTTTGGCATCGATACTTTTGAACCAAGTACTGAGTAAGTATCGAAAAAAAGTACTTGTATTGAAACTCGATACCAAGTTAAATTTTGCTCCGAAATTTTTTCCTCTACGTTTATGCCTAATACGAAGCGCTCTATGCTTTTTGGAAACGTAATGCAAAGTATACATGATCCAATTGATTCACCAAAGTCGAGGGTTCGTTGTAGTCACTTACCCCGTTTATACGATGCTTCAAAACAGTTTCAACGCATGCGTTTATTTGAAACCACATTTATAAACAGAGTTTTAATGCGCATTCGAAAAACTTATCGCATTCACTCGAACCGACTTTTCAAAGCGTTGTGAAAACATGATTGCGGTTTGAAAAAGTTTACGAACACTTATTGTCTAGTTTAATTCGCTGCAGCTGTTTCCATCATCACATAGTGTAGCCAGGTGCTAAAAATTACTTTTTATTTTATGATATTGTAGAGTACATATATAACGTACATACTATTTATAAGGAAACATTTCATATGCTCACTCTAATTTATATTACGCATATATTGTACACAATTTATTTACTTTGAGATACGTTATAATATATATACGTTAGTTATTATCAAATCACGGTATGTTCTGTTTCGATAATTTCATTATTACGCTAAACGCCACCGGTCATCGTATCAAATGTCATGTAATGCGTAATAGCATTGCACTGAGGGGAAAAAATATTAAAATCAAATAGAAACGTAATTGATCTTACCATAAACGTCAACGAAAGTACTGTATATTGGTAAATATTCAATTCAATTACGCGCATATTAAAATGACCTCGAAGCTAAGAAACCAAAATAATATATTTAATTTGAATTTTACCTGCAGAGGAATTCGAACCCTCACCCTCTCTGGATATCAACAAATTCTGGCAAGCATCTTTGCGCGCTCAGCTACAGCCAGACATATGAATGTGCTTTCAAATGTTGAATTTCCATCAACACCACAGCACGCGATTTGTACTGATAAACACCATGTAGGATATTGAAATAGACTTAGAGCGCACCACAAACTAGACTGCAGGTGATTGTAAGTAGTCCAAAGTTTGGTACAAGCACATATAAAATTCTATTTACATTTAACATTGAATGTCTTAGGCTCTGACCAATTGCCCGCTTCTGCATTACATTGTAACCAATTTTAGATAAAAAAATAAAATAAAACTTGTGCCACCTGCGATTCGAACCGGGGTTCTCAGATTTTCTAAGCGGATACTCTCTCTGCATGCCAACGCCGCACATGAAAAATCGTTGACTAAGTGTCTATATATCAGTAAATCGTTAATTGTACCCGTTGTACGCTACTGCATGACATTGTAACCGATTCTCGATCAAAACTCATACCTTATGCATTACATTCGGACCACTTTTAGTACAATTCATCTGTTTTACATTACATTGCTTTTCATTATTGGACTATCTTTGGTCTAGATACAAAACTACTATACCTACAACTATATTTTTCGAGCAATTGGATCAATCTTTCCTTCAGGGCATGTACAATGTATGTATGTGTGTGTTGTCACCGCTCTGCATGCTGGGGATGCGTATGTACGCTTATACAGGGTGTCCCAGAAGTAACGTGCCAAACTTTAGGGGAAGGTAGGTGGGGGGGGGTGAGCTCCTTGATAAACAAAAAATTTTCAGGTAAAAGTGTCACCGTCTTTGAAATATTTACATTTTTTCGAATTTAAAAAAAATCGTGCCTTTTCATGTGTTTTCTTTAACTGCAACTACAAACCGGGCAATACTTAGTAAATTTTTTATGTAAAATACTTCCAGATAGTTGCCTCTCCATACTCAAATGCAATGTAGTTAAAATATATTAAGGAACCATCATAAAATTAGGACTATTTCTGGATTTTTAACTTTTTGATATTTTCTTCCCCAACTTTGACTATCTCGGGTGAAAAAAAATGTACTGAGCTATAACTTTACATTACATAAAAGAATTGCTCATTTAATAGATTTCAGAAAGGTGCCACACTTACTGTTTTGAATAGAAAAAAAAAAGTTATAGCCGCTTTTGTGGGTAAAGGACTGAGACACGCTAGAATGTATTTAATAGATTTAAATTGAATTTGCCCTTGTTACCGTCAAATGACATGCTAAATAGTACAAAGGTACATTATTACCTGCTCCTGACATTATTTTGTGTTACTTACCGGAATTAGTGAAAGTGGATTTTGTGAAATTGGACCCTTCGAACATTGTGTTATTAATACTATGACAGAGAACACGCAGTATACGTCGCATGAATATGCGGATATTCACCTAATTTACGGTGAAGCTTGCTGTAATGCCAGAGCTGCTCAAAGACTCTATGCAGAGCGATACCCCAATCTTCGGCATCCGGGTCGTGTAGTATTCGCCCAGACCCATAGAGAAATATATGAAGGTAAGTGATTTTTACTCCTTTCTTGTTTGGTTGCTTGTTAGCTATAATTTTTCACTTTTTTAAGGTCGCATACCTAGAAGGCGTGGCGGCGAAACAGACATCTTGCAACGGTAGATGTTGAAGTTGTGTTAGGGAAAGTGGAACTAGGTCCATCGACTTCAGTGAGAATGATGGAAAGACGGACGGGAATACCAAAAACTCCAGTTCACAAAGCTTTAAAAGACCATCGATTTCATCCCTACCACTTTCAACGTGTTCAGGCTCTACAAGAAAGAGATTACCTGTCGAGGGTTTGATTTTGCCGTGAAATGTTGCGAATGCATGAATCAGACCCCAACTTTTTTAATAAAATAATTTGGAGCGATGAATCATCATGCAAACGTGATGGTTATTTTAATTTACATAACCTTCACAGTTGGCAGATAGACAATCCTCACGAAATGAGAGAAGATCGTTCGCAGTACCGGTACAATAAATCTTTGGTGCGGTATTTTTAATTGTCAGATATTGGGACCTGTGAAACTGCCGCCAACGCTCAACTCTCACAGTTATTTAGAGTTCCTTCAGGAACGGCTTCCAACTCTTTTGGAAGATGTACGCTTAAACCTGCGGCGAAGACTATGGCTGCCAAATGACGGGTGCCCTGCTCACTACGGGCGTGAAGTAAGAGCTCATTTAGACGAAACTTATCCTCGCCGATGGATTGGACGATACTGGCCAATCACGTGGCCCGCTCTATCGCCAGACCTGAATCCATTAGATTTTTTCTACTGGGGCTGTCTTAAGGACAAAATTTATTCAAAAATAATTCAAAACAAAGAGCATTTGCGGGAACAAATAAATGGAGCTGCTGCTGAGGTAGCCCAATTGAGTTTAAGATCTCTAAAAGCGTCTTTTCTTAAAAGGTGCCGAGGTTGTATTAGAGTAGAAGGTCGCCAATTTGAGCATATTTTATCAATAAATGAATAAATTTTTCTTCAAACAACTCATGTATATCTTATTTCGCGTGAACCCATCCTTCACACAAAATATTGATAGATATAGCCCTTGTTATAGACTCTAGTCCGATTTCCGGTAAGTAACATAAAATAATGTCAGAAGCAAGTAATTATGTACCTTTGTACTATTTAGCATGTCATTTGACGGTAACAAGAGCAAATTCAATTTAAATCTATTAAATACATTCTAGCGTGTCTCAGTCCTTTACCCACAAAAGCGGCTATAACTTTTTTTTTTCTATTCAAAACAGTAAGTGTGGCACCTTTCTGAAATCTTTATTAAATGAGAAATTTTTTTATGTAATGTAAAGTTATAGCTCAGTACATTTTTTTTCACCCGAGATAGTCAAAGTTGGGGAAGAAAATATCAAAAAGTTAAAAATCCAGAAATAGTCCTAATTTCATGATGGTTCCTTAATATATTTTAACTACATTGCATTTGAGTATGGAGAGGCAACTATCTGCAAGTATTTTACATAAAAAATTTACTAAGTATTGCCCGGTTTGTAGTTGCAGTTAAAGAAAACACATGAAAAGGCACGATTTTTTTTTTAATTCGTAAAAATGTAAATATTTCAAAAACGGTGACACTTTTACCTGCAAATTTTTTGTTTATCAGTTCCCTACGGTTGGAGCAGATCCACTCCGGTTTTTAACGTTACTGAAATTTACTCCTCTACTCTGCTTGTTCGAATACCTGCTCCGTCTTTTAGCTGACGTTAACCCACTATTTAATAATCTTTTTTTAATATTATTTAATAATCTATATTAATAAAAATGTTGTGTTCGTATGTCACGGTCGTCAAAACTCGAGAACTTCTGAACCGATTTGAATAATTTTTGTTTTGTATTGTTCAGTATAATACCAGAACCAATGATATCGCAAAAAATTTGAGGGTTGCTACCTATTTGAAAATTTTTAAACCCAAATATATTGATAAAATAAATAAATTATCGCAAATTAATCAGGTTTAAGAAAGATAGCTGCTGGAAATATTTTTGACGGGGGTTGCCACCTATTTGAGAATTTTAACTCAGTTAAGTTGATTAAGTAAATGAAATATTGCAATGTGGGTATCAAATTAAAGAGTGTTAGGAAGGTTTACAGCCGAAAATATGTATGATTAGGGTTGCCACCTGTTTCAAAGTTTAACTAAATTACACTGATGAAATAAATGAAATATTACAATATTGGTATCAAATTAAAGAGGGTTAAGAAAGATAACTGCTAGAAATATTTTTGAAGAGTGTTGCCACCTATTTGAAAATTTTAGCTCAGTCAAATTGATAAAATAAATAAAATATTGCCATGTGGGTGTCAAACTAAAGAGTTTTAAGAAGGATTACAGTCGAAGATATTTTAAAGGAGGGTTGCCACCTGTTAAAAAAATTTGCGCAATTTAATTGATAAACGTAATGATATATTACAATATAGATATTAAATTAAAGAAGTTTAAGAAAGATAACTGCTGGAAATATTTTTTAGGAGGGTTGCCGCCTAGTTAAATTGATAAAGTAAATGAAATATTGCAATGTGGGTATACAACTAAATAGTTTAAAGAAGGCTCACAGGCGAAAATATTTTAAAGGAGGATTGCCACCTGTTAAAAAATTTAGCGCAATATAATTGATAAACTATATGATATATTACAATATAGATATTAAATTAAAGAGGTTTAAGAAAGATAACTGCTGGAAATATTTTTGAGGAGGGTTGCCACCTATTTGAAAATTTTAACTCAGTCAAATTGATAAAATAAATGAAATATTGCAATGTGGGTATTAAACTTTAGAGTTTTAAGAAAGCTTACAGCCGAAAATATTTTTGATGAGGGTTGTTACTTGTTTGAAAATTTAACTAAATTTAATCGATAAAATAAATGACTTATTACAATATAGGTATCAAATTAAAGAGGTTTAAAAAAGATGACTGCTGGAAATATTTTTGAGGAGGGTTGCAACCTATTTGAACATTTTAACTCATATAATTGATAAAATAAATGAAATATTGCAATGTGGGTATTAATCTTTAGTGTTTTAAGAAAGCTTACAGCCGAATATATTTTTAAGTAGGGTTGTTACCTGTTGAAAATTTAACTAAATTTAATCGATAAAATAAATTACTTATAACAATATAGGAACCAAATTATTGAGGTCTAAAAAACATGTCTGCTGGAAATATTTTTGAGGGGGGTTGCAACCTATTTTAAAATTGTAACTCAGTTAAATTGATTAAATAAACGAAATATTGCAATGTGGGTATCAAACTAAATAGTTTTAAGAAGACTTTCAGTCGAAAATATGTTTGTGGAAGTTTGCCACCTGTTTGAAAATTTAACTCAATTAAATTTATAAAATAAATGAAATGTTACAATATGGGTACCAAACGAAAGGTATTTGAGAAATCTTGATTTGCAAATATTCTAAATAGGATTATGCAATATGTAAAATAAACTGAAAATATTGAAATTAAATGAAGTATTGTAACTGGGTCGAAACGGTAAGTGATTGGGAAAGCTTTACTCGAGAATTTTTTTTAATGTTTCTACTTATCCAAATCCGGACAGTTTTAAAAAAGAGAATTTACGATATCTTATCAAACGAAGTGATAAGTTGGTATACAAATTACGCAATGGAAAAAAATTAATAAAAAGTTACGGATACATATAAAGAAATGATAAAAAGCGTAACGAAAACATAAAAATATCCCGTGAAATGAAATAATCAAAACTTAAAATTGTTGTCACCATTCCTTTACATTATAAAACAGTTAAATTTGAATTATAAACAATTTCGTTCGGTCGCCATAGCGCCATAGGTCAAAACATAGTGGAGCGGCGAGTGAAGCGAAGAGCTTTCATCAAGCAAAGCTTCAATTAAAAAAGTGTGTGTACGCTTTGGTCTTCACTATACGCTCTCCCCATATATGTAATACTTCTATATTGGCAGTACGTTGAAAGTACATCCGCCAACATTAGAGTGCAGATATATAATGATAGGACGAGAAAACCAACCAACCAATGTAATCAGAATGACATTTGAAAATAAAAAATCAGGAGCGGTGCAGTAACCGTCAATATTTTAGAAAATTAAATTTTAATTGAAGCCAAAAAAAAATTGTGTTTAACTTTTGATCAAATAGGTAAGGAAAAAGGAATCGTATTGCACGCGTCAGTATGTTATACTATTTACTTAAAAATGAGCCGTATCAGGGAAAACGGGCCGCCGGTTACCACAAAGCTCGCCCCAATCACGTTCAGGGAAAATTTTTGGTTATTTAATTTTTCTATTTTTTTAATATTAGTAATTTAAAACGCTCCTGGAGTGACTTGACAGTGGTTTGTTTGTAATAGTTCACAAATATACATTTATACTAACACAAGTATAGGCTGTCTCCCTTTCAATGCGGAATAAAAACACATTGTGATCTTCACGTATCTACGTTACTATCAAAATAGAAGTATTAGATATATGGCTCTCCCATTGAAACATATGCGTTTGAAATCGACGCTTTGCTCGATGCTCTTTGCTCGCCGCTCCACTATGTTTTTGGCCTAAGTATATTGCGAGTAAAGAAATTTTAAATAACATCAGATAATATTATTATGATTATGATTACTATTACTATTGTGAACTCCTGTTATATGCCCAAACAAACATTCCCAAATTAAAGCGAATTCAGATGGGCATTTACGATCGCTTGATGCAAGTGTTAAGATAATAAGAGCTGCAGAACTGAACCACTCTGGAACAATTTTTTACAAGGTGTATACCAATGACATCGATATCATCGGTAACAAAAACGTCGAAGTCTGTCCTGCCTTTTCCAAGTTGGGTAAAGAAGCAAAGCGATTGGGTTTGGTGATCAACGAAGACAAGACGAAGTATCTCCTGTCATCAAACAAAGAGTCAGAGCAGTCCCGCCTTGACACCCACATTACTGTTGCCAGTTGTAATATCGAGAAAGAAGAGAATGTCGTTTACTTGGGAACCAGCATTAACATCGATAATAATGTCAGTATGGAAATCCAATGCAGAATCACTCTATACAACAAATGCAACTTTGGACTGAATAGGCGATTCGGGAGTAAAGTTCTCTCTCGACGTACAAAAACCACACTCTATAAGTCACTCATCATGCCCATGCTGGTATATGGCGCAGAAGCTTAGACAATGACAACATTCGATGAGACGGCTCTTGAAGTATTGGAGAGAAAGATCTTAAGGAAGATTTACAGGCCTCTGCGCGTTGGCGACGGGAGTACCGCAGACGATGGAACGATGAGTTGTATGAGCTTTACAACGAAATGGACATAGTGTAGCGAATGAAAATACAGCGG
>NW_023458773.1:0-962 GCF_013731165.1 Rhagoletis pomonella
AGTCAGCACTTTTTGGGAATCCTAGGCGCATAATAACGGACAGAGGTGCTGCCTTCACCTCCAATATCTTCAAAGATTACTGCGAGAGTGAGGGGATCGAGCATCTTCTAATAGCGACGGGAGTGCCTCGTGGTAATGGGCAGGTTAAGCGGATACATCGCATAGTGGTACCGATGATAGCGAAGCTGAGTCACGAGACTCCCGGAAACTGGTACACGAAAGTTGATCGCGTCCAGCAGTTCATTAATAACACACCGCCGCGCAGCACCAAGGCCTCACCGTTCAAGATATTGACAGGGTTGGATATGCGGATGAAGGGAATCCCTCAGCTGCAGGAGCTACTGGAGAACGAGCTCATCGACGAACTAGACGTCACCGCGCAAGGGACAACATCGCCATGATCCAAGCGGAGAACCGAAGGTCGTATGACCGACACCGACAAGCCGAGACCGAGTACACAACCGACGAGCTAGTAGCCATCAAGCGAACGCAGTACGGGTCGGGTCTAAAGCTGAAAGCCAAATACCTTGGGCCATATAAGGTCGTGAAAATTATGAGACGTGGACGCTACACGGTCGAGAAGGTCGGGGTCCACGAAGGCCCGAACCGCACCATCACAGTCGCTGAGTTCATGAAAAGGTTGGACCCATCATCCGAGGCCGAATGATCGCGCAGGATGGCCGAATGTGGAATTGGAACGACGGACTAAAGGAACGGACCTGACAGGCATACCACTGTAGACAAATGCAACCATGCGCACCAGACAACGAAATGAACGATCGGACCGCAATGAACACACCCCAAACTAGACTTCGACAAGATGAACGACTGGACAGAAATTCATTGTTAAACCAACCACCTTCAAGCGTAGTTCGCCCTTATATTTTAATGTGTGTGTAAAATAAACGCCAAAGACTTAAAATTAATTAAATAAAACTGTTTTACTACATATATTTTTTTTT
>NW_023458773.1:972-3442 GCF_013731165.1 Rhagoletis pomonella
GAATTGGCAGGTAACGTTGAATTCATTTTCTATACACTGTAAATAAAATTCTATCTAAATTTCATGTCGTCTGAAGTATGTTGAGTAATCGGTTTTCATAGACATCTTTAATCGCTAAAAACGCATAATAAAGACCGCTGTTCAGCAGCCAGCCCTCCAGATCTCGATTTATATATTAACAAGATAAGCTCACAAAAAATTTCAACCGATCTGAAGTATGATGAGTTTTTTGGTCATGAGCTCTCCGTCTATTTTTTTTAAATGAAAAAAAGAACAGCAGTACCCTCCACAAAAAAATTCCAAAAAATCAACGGTAATTTAAATCGACTTTAAACTTGCACTTTCTTATACTACAATTGAATGGGCTACAAAACTGCATACCATAAAACTTTCTAAATATTCTAATCAAAAATTTTAAATTTTTGATGGAAACTGTTTTAAGCTTGATTTTTTTTTGGAATTTGTGCAAACTTTTAAACTTTTATTATTGTCGTTTCTGTTATAGATTGGATTATATTTTAAACTAAAATTATTAAAAGTAAATAAATAAACATAATTAGCAAACAATATCATTTAGAATTTCGTTGCTAATTAGTTGATCGCATCTGTATGTATGCACACTTACAGAACGTTTGACACAATTATCCGCAGATTCTTTGCGTTTCCGGAGTGAAACTTCCCGACACCATTTGTGGTAAAACAGTTTGCGTTGACTTTAGTGTGCATCAACATGTGTGTGTTTTAGCACAACTATAACGAATTTTCTCATGAAACTTTCCGAGGATGCTAAGAAACAGATATGTTTACATAAATTCTCACTATTTTCACTTTTTATTATTTTATTATTTCAACCAGGGATGCCGTTTGGATCTAAATAGATCCAATTGGATACATTTTTAGACGAATTTTTGCGGGATACTTATTTTTTCCGGTCAGTATAAAAGTGGATACTTTTTTAAATAGGCCAAAATTTTATACTTCCTATAATGTTTTTTTCGTTCAAAAATCGATTTTCATTAAAGATGGTAGAAAGCATTACGTTTTCTAAACGTATAAAGAATCACTACTTAAGCGTGAAATTAAAGCATTTTATTTTTTGTGAACGAAGCAATGAACATATGAAGAGATCTCACCAAAATAGGTATAAGCGCAATTGCTTTAATTAGCTTAAAAGGATGCTTTAAGCAAGATCTTAATATACATACATATCGTCGTTTAAAGTACAAAACCGCGTATCAACAAAATGCAAAACCGCGTATGTGGCGTTGCATAAATTATTTTCTAGCGAGTAAAAACACTTATATTTCAAAATGGTTCTCTTTTTTATAAAGCAATCGCATTTCTGGCTAGTATATTTCAGGACGAAGTCAAGAGCTTGTGTGAGCAAATCCAATTTTTGGCAGCAAATGTCAGTTACGCGGTTTTGCAGAATGACGATACGCGGTTTTGTACTATAAACGACGATATATGTAAAGTAAATTATACTCTTTCTGTAGTAATCTCTTTCATATCACATATTTTCATTTGTTAATTTAAAAAGAAAGAAGATTTCAATGTAGGTTACAAAACTAAATTTGTTTTATTTAAGGAAAATTTTATGAATTTTACTGAAAAGACTTTAAATACACTCTAAAAATGTTGTTTATTTGCGCATATTGAGAGAGGTAACCAGTTTCCTCTTTGATGTATGCAAATTTGCACGCCGTGTAATAAAATTAATCATTGCCTATTTACTTTTACACATAAAGTGTTTAAAATAAAGTAATGTTTATAATTAGTAGGAAATGTATTTGTAGTTTGAAAATTTTTGCAATTTTAAACATTATACATATGTGTATTTATGTGTATATTTTAAAGATCTTAAGTTCAAAATCAAATACTGAACATCCTATACGTATATTTATACAGATTCTTGTTGAAAAATATATACTTTTCAGTAGTAGTTTTACATGTTCTTTTTAGAGTGTACTTGCTATTTATTATATTTACTTTGCAAAATACTTATGCAAAAAAAATGTACTTTATAAATTGAAATTACAAATGTTTGATTTTATGCACATGCATTCCAAGTCCTTAGCATGGGTTAAATTATGTCTTTTTCATGAAAATGTTTGGTTTTCTTACAAGTTATGAGATGTATATGTAAAAAAAGAAAATTGGATACATTTTTGGCTTGGTCAGGGATACATTTTCTTGAGATGGCGCGGCAACACTGCTAGTAACACCACCTTATATAAATTTGCCTTGGTTTAAATATTGTTTTTCGCTCATCTGTTTCAGTCGATTAAACATTGTCAAATGTGTAAGTTGTACTTGTTTATGTTTATACGTACATATGTATTAATGTGTGTAATTGTAATAATGTATTTTTTCAGTCCTGATGATGACTTCAAATATCGGCAAATAAAAACGAATGCAAAATCAACAAGTAAGAAAGTCTAAGTTCGGGCGGAGCCGAACATTAAATACC
>NW_023458773.1:3542-4542 GCF_013731165.1 Rhagoletis pomonella
AATCCCTAAGTGCGGCCGCAGGCCGCCTACGCAGAAAGGTGTTCTCTGCAAAAGGTGTTCAGTGCCTTTTCTTCGCAACACAGAAAGAGAATGCTACGTTGTGAGGGTTATAATTCGCAAGTGCGGCCGAAGGCCGCCTATGCAGAAAGGTGTTCTCTGCAAAAGGTGTTTTTTTTTTAATTATTTTACATTAATTCAATTTTTGTAAGAATTATACAACATATACAGCGTGGCGACGAATAACTGTTACCCAGTTTTTTTTGAGAAATAAAAGGGTCCTTTATAAATTTTGCGAAAAAAGTATTTTATTGTTAATTTTCCACAGATTTGACTTTAGTTGTATTAGTTAGTTTTTAAATTTTAATCCTTATCTACTTTTGCCAGCAGTGTAAACTTTGAGAGAAAAGTTCATTTGGCACGCAAGTCTTTTTCAGGTGTATTTTTTCTTAGGCTTTGTATAAAAAAAGTACAAAAAAGAAAAAAACTGTATAAGGTTGGTCGAATGAATGGCCGTCCTAGTCACCAGTCCCGAGTCTATTAGATTTTTGAGTATGAGGCCTTATTTTGGACAGAAGGGGGAGTATAAGGGACTCAAAACGGAGAAAATTAGCCTATGGTTACAGAAGATATGGAACAAATTAACTGACGAGGACCTGCGTGCCGAATGAACTTTTCTCTCAAAGTTTACACTGCTGGCAAATGTAAATAAGGATTAAAATTTAAAAACTAATTAATACAACTAAAGTAAAATCTGTGGAAAATTATCAATAACATACTTTTTTCGCAAAATCTATAAAAGACTCTTCTATTTCTCAAAAAAACCTGGGTAACAGTTATTCGTCGCCACGCTGTATATAAAGTACGTATACCAAAATAAAGGGAATCAAATTTCCTATTAAATGAGATCAAAATTTTCAAGATGCATCCATCCGTTTTTAAGAAATCTTTATTTAAAAATTGCTTATTTTGAATTTTAACCTTTGATAATTTTTGTTGTTGT
>NW_023458773.1:4642-5005 GCF_013731165.1 Rhagoletis pomonella
AAAGGGAATCAAATTTCCTATTAAATGAGATCAAAATTTTCAAGATACATCCATCCGTTTTTAAGAAATCTTTATTTAAAAAATTGCTTATTTTGAATTTTAACCTTTGGTAATTTTTGTTGTTGTTGTTTGCCCAAAAAAAGAAGTACACCATTATACTCAGCTCAATCATCTCTATCGATTCCAATATTTTTTTTTTTGTTTTTTGAGATTTGAAGCCCAACTGCATTAGTTCCGAAATGAGTTATGGAATTCCAATTAAGCTTTCTATTCTGGTTTCACTATTGGATATTAACATTTATTATGGTAATTCTCTAGTGGAGGGTAACAACCCCTTAAAAAGGTCCGGAAAAGTCGGGAGGG
>NW_023458773.1:5105-16525 GCF_013731165.1 Rhagoletis pomonella
CTGTGCACACTAGCCTTTTCGAGACTGTGTAAAAAGCACAACGTACAAAAATACACCAGGCATTTCAGACGAAGAAAACAGCTTCAAGCTACATACATATGTAATACCGCAATTTTCTCGGTCTACCCCCTTTTCTCTCGCGTCCATAAAACGCCTAGAGGTGCAAAACTATCGAAGATACTATCGATAGTTTTAATTTTCCAACACTATCGATGGTTTTAACAAACTATCGATAGTTACTTTACATATTTAATTCCGTTACTATCCTTTCTATGGAATATTCGAAGCGCAGGTAATTTCCCTGAAAAAATTCGATTTGTAAAAATAATAAATTTTGTGCAATTTTAGGCATTCCTCTATGCATCGTGACAGGGCGTTGCAAGGATTTGAGCACATTTAGTTTAGGGTTTTTTTTTGTAGAATGATCTATATTTTAAATAAAAATTAACGAAAAAGGTTTGTAATGGAAAACATTACGAAACGAATACTTCTGTGAGTGACTGTACATATATTTCTACCCTGTGTTTTTACACGCATATACATCTACGCTTAACGTGTAAACAAACAGGCATCGAAAACTTCCATTTAAAAACAAGAAATTTTGATTTTATCGACAACTATTCATAAACGTACATAAAGTTTGTCGATTATATTGAGTTCAGGCGGAAATTTAATTTTGTCAATTAACCTTTTAATTGAGCTACCGCTTCTTGGTTTTCACACAGTCAGCTGAGTAAAATTCTTTTAAAATCTTTGAAAACTAATTATCATCAACGCTTTATTTATTAACTTTTTTAACCATAATAACGCGATAATATGGATAGTTTTCCGGAAAATAGCTAAACGATTGATAGTCTGACAATAACGATACTATCGCGATGCTATCGATAGTCTTTCCAGAAATTGCGAAACGATCGATGGTGTGACTATCGATAGTTTCCCACCTCTAAAAAAGCCGACGGTCAGAAAATACTAGTGTGTGCAGCCGGATAACATAAACAGTTTTATAATGGTTTACTTGGGCCATACTGAAGAGCAAGTAGTCTTCCACCGCAAAAACTTCGTAGTGGAAACTGTTGATCTATAGTTAGTTGTGAATTGTATGTTGTACTATAAGAATAGTAGTCTACAAAATGAGTTCATAAAATATTTAATTATTTTATAAGTATATATAAGTAGAGAAACTGAAATATTTTAGGAAATGAAATGTCAATTGAATAATAATTTAAGGTCTTTGTCTAATTTTTTCCGGCAGTTTTCTGAACTTAATTTTATGAACATCAGTGGCTGATTGGTTAAAGGGTGCGTACTACCACTTCGTAGGACCTGGGACCTGTAACACAAGCGCTACAAATCCTACAAGTGTTCAAATAAATTAACCAGGTGTAGTTATTTTGTAACTGCAACTTGTAGTTACAAGTGCCGTACTTGTAATTACGGAACTTTTTGTACAACTGTAGTCTATTTCCGTAACACAACAAACACACTTGTACAGTTGTGTTACGGATATTTCTACAACTGTAAACAATTTTCTACCTATCTCGAACGGTGAGTAGATCCAGTTTAGTGAAGTATTTTGCCGTTAGCATACTATTTTTATGTCAATATGTGGTCAATTGATTCCGAAAGTAAGAACGAAAACGTTCCTACAGTGTATCAGTATCGAGAGAGAATGAATACGTTCTTCTTGAGAGACGCAGAATTTGTGGAAAGGTTCAGACTGAATCGAGAACAGTGTGAAACTGTGCTTGAAGATAAAGGCCCAGTAATCGTGAATAAAACAATTCGATGCTACGGTTATTTTCTTTAACTTTTTGTAAATAATGCATCTTTTTTCAACATTATTTGTTTTGCAGCCATATTTAATTAATAATAAATGTTATAATTTTCACGGCAAGTGCCACCGAAAACAATTGCTCGTAATAGAGCTCTTGTTAATAGGGACACGAATTTCGATACGATACTATATCGATATTTTTTCCATTCGATACCATATTTTTTAATCGATATTTTTCAAACGATATTTTTTGGAATTGAGTACCATAACCCTTGTATCGTATCGAATCGCAAAGGCGCATTGCAAAGTTAATGTATCTGACGTCACGTTACAAGACATTACGTTGCTAAAATCTCCATTGTAACTTTTTTGTTAATATTGTTTTTAAATTAATTTCTAACGCAAATATAATATGAATTTTATGTGGAATATATTTTTTATTTTGACTTCAACGCACCCTAGCGGTTCAATTTATTGCAAATCTATGTCGTACTATTACCGCTGGAAAAGCCCATATGTCTATACTTTGGAATTGATATGTAAAGCAATATGGTTATATTTTGGGCTTTACAGAGTCCAATATTCAGATTAAATTTTTTGAATTTGGTATTGATATTGGGAATATCGGGTATTCTTATCCCGTTAATAATGGGTACCCGATATTTTTTCAGCGATACTTTAAATGAGTACTATATCGATACTTGCGGTTCGATATCGTGTCCCTACTTGTTAATCGATTGGTCGGTTAGCAAAAGCTGTTTCAAAAAATTACCGACTTCACTTAATCGACTAACCGTTTCGTTTCTCCTTTTTCAACTTAACGCTCACAAACTACTAGTCGAAACTCCGTTCATTTTCGATTTATCGACTAGTTGTTTTCTTTGAGTAAACATTTATTTTTTATTTTTTTAATACTTATGCTTATTGACAAAACCCAACCGGGCTAATACAAATAGTTTTATGATGAAAAACTGTCACTATTCGAATAATTTCGGTTAGTCGGTTTTACAGACTACTCGATAGGTAGCGGATAGTCTATTTTTAAAAAGAGATCTAGCTTGTAAATAACTAAATCAAGGCTATTCAAAATTTGTATATTAAAGTGAAAATCGAGATGCATCTACAAATGCTTGTAGAAACTACAAGGTGGCGCAAAAGTAACCTTGCGATGTTTTTTGGCTGTAATTTAAAAAAAAAAAGAAAAACTTTGATTCTTCTTGTGGATTATTTTTATTTGGTCTTTTAATTTTTTTTACATCAAGTCGAGAATATGATGTCATGTAAATGGCCGGCGCCACAGTTGATTGCCATTTGAGCCCTTTTTATGGCATTTTCCATCACTTTGGCCAAAACTTCCGGCGATAGGTCCTCACATTCTTGACGGATATTGTCTTTAAGAGCTGCAAGAGTCTGAGGCTTGTTGACATAAACCCGCGACTTCAAAAAGCCCCACAAAAAGAAGTCTGGAGCGGTCAAATCAGGCGATCTTGCTGGCCAGTGCAAATCGCCAAAACGGGAGATTAGGCGCCCGGGAAATGCATCCTTCAGCATATCGGTTGTGGCACGTGCAGTGTGTGCCGTTGCACCGTCCTGTTGGAACCACATGTTTTCCAATCCCAATTCATCAAGTTGCGGCAAAAAGAACTCGTTGATCATTGCTCTGTAGCGCTCACCATTCACAGTAGCCGTTTGGCCCGCGACGTCTTCGAAGAAAAAAGGTCCGATGACTCCTCCAGCGAAAACAGCACACCATACAGTGACTTTGAGCGGGTGTAATGGCTCTTCGTGGGTTACACGCGGATTTTCAGTGCCCCAGAAGCGTAAATTTTGCTTATTTACGTACCCGTTAAGATGGAAATGGGCTTCATCACTCATGATTATTTTTGATGAAAAATCATCTTCCTCTTGGTGGTGATTAAGGATGGCTTGAGCGTATGTTAGACGCGATTGGTGGTCAGCAGCTAACAGCTGATGCACCGTCTGGACTTTGTACGGAAACATCTTCAAATCTTGTACCAAAATTCGCTGTAAAGACCGTCGACTGATACCCATTTGCGTGGCACGTCGTCTGGTCGATGTCGACGACGCTTCCATGACATCCTCGGCTACAGCAATATTCTCTGCAGAACGGCTACTCCGGGGTCTGCCACGCCTGGCAGCATCTCGTGTTGTGCCAGTCTCTTCGAGGCGAGCGGCTAAACGTCGCAGTGTTTCACCAGTTGGCGTTGGACGGCCAGGAAATCTGCGACGAAATTCACGTTGTGCCAAAGTCACCGACCGATTATTGGTCAAATAAATAGTCAGCAATATTCCGCGTTCTGGAGCAGTGTAGCGTAACATTGTTTATTTACGTGTATTTCGCATGTGTTTACTACACAAATGTTAAAACAGAACTGACATTAGGGGCCAATCGCAAAATTTATAGCATTTTCTGATAGGAGGATTACTTTAGCGCCACCTTTTACATTTACAAGTGTAGAATATTTCGCTGATAGCTACAAGTGTATAAAATAATATTGTGTTACAAGAAATTCTAGAACTTGTAGCTACAAGCGATTCACTAATAACTTGTAGACTTGTTACAATTGTAAAATTTGTATTACAGGCCCCTGGTTCGATCAGAGGCCAGGGCAACATCTAAATTAGAAAACGTTTTTTTCTAACAGCGGTCGCTTTCGGCTGGAAAAGGTATACGCCAAGTGTGTTTCTGCCATGAAAAGGCTTTTAATAAGAAAACGAAAATTTTAGTTTTTTGCCTTTCGAACTTGTTTTTTTTTCTCATTAAAAATTCATAACAAATGTGGCGCTACAGCCAGATTTCTATCCAAAGACACTTATCAAACCAATTTGTGTATTAAAGTCTAAAATATTGTACTTGGAGAGTTTGACAATGCAAAATTTTTTAGAATTGAGCAAATTTATACAAAACCCTCAGTAAATCAGAAAGACTTATAGAAGTTCGAAGTTAATGCTAGTAATATGCAGAAACATTAAAGACAATTAAAAACGAATTTTCTGGGAAAATTTACTTGATGGAATTTTTTATAAATTTTTTTTTCGTAGCTTAGTATTAATATCTACCAAAATTTCTAATTAGTTTTTTAAGGGCGATACCATCGTAGGCCTGTGTTATCTACTGAAGTCTGGAATGGAATGAAAAGGCTTTTAATAACAAAACGAAAATTTTAACTTTTTGCCTTTCGAACTTGTTTTTTTTCTCATTAAAATTCATAAAAAATGTGGCGCTACAGCCAGATTTCTATCCAAAGACACTTATGAAACCAATTTGTGTATTAAAGTCTAAAATATTGTACTTTGAGAGTTTGACAATGGAAAATTTTTTAGAATTGAGCAAATTTATACAAAACCCTCAGTAAATCAGAAAGACTTATGGAAGTTCGAAGTTAATGCTAGTAATATGCAGAAACATTATAGAAAATTAAAAACGAATTTTCTGGGAAAATTTACTTGATGGAATTTTTTATAAATTTTTTTTTCGTAGCTTAGTATTAATATCTACCAAAATTTCTAATTAGTTTTTTAAGGGAGATACCATCGTAGGCCTGTGTTATCTACTGAAGTCTGGAATGGTATGGATAAAGAGTAATCATGATCATGGGCGTAGCCAGGTAGGGGCAGGGGGCCCCCCCCCCCCCAAACTTCCAAATTTTTGCCTAGATATTCAAAAATAGTACCACGAAATGCTTGCTTGATAATTTCGGCCCCCCTAACTTTCAAGGTTTTTCCTATATATATACTGTTTAACAAATTATAGTCCCAACGCTAACAAAATAATTAGTAAATTGATTTAAAAAGTGGATATGTGGATCATCCGGTTCTGTATCAAGTTATTCTCTCTAACTTCAAAGCACTTCCATTTAAAAATTGTAAAAACCTGGCTGCAGTCGACAATGAGCAAAAATAGTTCAATTGTTTATTACTTTGTCTTTAGGTTTGTATCTTTTCTAAGCGTACAACGAAAGTTTTGTATCACAGATTATTGAGATTATTGATAAAACTATTGACCGGTTGTGTGGACAGCCAAGACGTTTACTTCTTAAGTGTGACAAAACAAAATCAAGTAATACATATATTTAGCATAAATGAATATACCAGCATAAAAAATCTGCATACTCAAAATGTTCAATACGTCCTCATATTTATACATACCTATGTATATAATTTAGAGAAGATATTTCGCTGCAAAGCAATGATTATAAATTGTTAGTTTACCTTTCAAGATTGCGGAGGAATATTACAGAGTATACGGAAAAAAGTTTATTTCTTTACATTTTTTATTTTGAATAACGTCTGGCCCGGCTATTTGGTTTACTATAAAGGTATAGGTAGTATACAGGTATGTAGAGCTATGAATTTAAAAAATACATCAGGGTTTAGTTGAGATGTTCGCTTTTGACCACTATGTTTTGTAGATTTCCTAGTACTGCAAAGCTTTTGCCTGCCATTCAACTGGGAGTGGCCCGTGTGCGCTGGGTTTGGGTCCCGCCACGTTAAAACCCTGCCCAATGAAAAAAACCACATGCCGCGGGTGATACCCCCTTCTATTGATGACGATCACGGCAAACATAGGAGGGACTATGATTTTAGGGTATGTACTTGGAATATCCGAACCCTTAATCGGGATGGTTGATGTCCTAGGGAAAAATAAAGGCTGGCATCACCGCCATCCACGAAATGCGATGGATGGGCGAGGAAGGTAAGCGTGGAGCCTTGCGACGTCTACTACAGTTGCCACGTAAAGGAGTGCAATTCGGTGTTGGATTTGTGATGGGAGAGACCGGCGTTCACTCTAGTGGACGAAAGTCTAGCCACAATCCGCATCAAACCGAGATTCTTCAACATCTCATTCATATGTGCCAATGCCCCGATGGAAGAGAAGGACGAGGCATCCTGAGGGTGATCGGCTTCGCCGGGGCCCGAAACTTGGCAGTATGTATTACTGGGTTCTAGCATAAAGAGATCCATCAAGCTACATGGATGTCTCCACATCGAAAACCCGGAAACCAAATCGAGCATGTTGTGATAGACCGAAGGCATGCTTCCATGTTTTAGATGTACATACGTACACTCCGAGGGGCAAACATCGACTCGCACTACTATATTGACGCATCCAATATACGACCCAACCTCGGAGCAGCAAAAAAAGGGCCCCCAACAATGCAAGGAAAGTTCAACGTCGAAAAGGTTCAATCAAAACAGACAGCCAATGAATTCGGCGCTCGACCCTCACAGCTGCTGTGAGAGAGCACTCTTCAACAAACCAACTTGCGCGATCAGTGGAACCACATTTCCCGCTCATTACTGGTACGATGAGGAGTGTGAGAAAATGCTTGAAATGCTGGCCGACAGAAAAAACACCCGAAATTTTTATCAGAGAGTTGAGCGACTTACGGAAGGTCTCAAGGCTCTCATATTATGGAGGGAAGACTTTTCGACCCTTTTGAATGGCAGAAGCACTGAAAGAAGTGGAGAAGACGAACCCGAGGTCCCAGTCGATGACGATGGAGTCAATATCCCAGCGCCTGACTATAACGAAAAGTGCCAAAGCTGCTTGAGCTGACGGCCTGTCAGCTGAGCTATTTATTTACGATGGCAAGGAGGTAATAAGGTGCATGCCCGACGACTGGAATTCAAGTGCGCTCTGCCCAATCCACAAGACCCCGCCATGCGTGCCAACTACCGCGGGATCAGCCTTCTAAGCATAGGTTGCAAGGTCTTATCGAATGTATTGTCTACCATAGACCAGGTATTCACAATACGCCAAATCTTGGAAAAGACCCGCGAGAAAAGGATCGGCACTCACCACCTATTTGTTGACTTTAAAGCCGCTTTCGACAGCACTAAAAGGAGTTTCCTATATGTATGTCTGAATTTGGCTTCCCCTCAAAACTCATACGGCTGTGAAAAATTACGTTGAGCAATACCACCAGCTCTGCTCTATTGCCTTCGGCACCAGACGGGGTTTCTGACAGGGCGACTCTCTTTCATGTGACTTCTTTAATCTGATGTTGGAGAAGATAATAAGATCTGCAGAACTGAACTGCTTAGGAACAATTTACTACAAGAGCGTATAATTGCTGGCTTATGCCGATAAAACTGACATCATCGGTAAGAAAAACCGCGAAGTGTGTCCTGGCTTTTCCAAGTTGGGCAAGGAAGCAAAGCGAATGGGTCTGGTGGTAAACGAGAACAAGACGAAGTATCTCCTTTCATCAGACAAACAGTCAGAACTTTCGTGCCTTGGCACCCACGTCACTGTTGACAGTTACAATTTCGAGAAAGTAGAGAATTTCGTTTACTTGGGAACCAGCATTAACACCGATAATAATGTCAGCATAGAAATCCAACGCAGAATCGCTCTTGCCAACAAGTACTACTTTGGACTGAGTAGGCAATTCAGGAGTAAAGTCCTCTCTCGACGTACGAAAACCACACTATAAGTTACTCATCATGCCCGTGCTGGTATATTGCGAATTAAAATACAGCGGCTCAACTGGCTTGACCATGTCGTTCGAATGGACACCGACGCCCCAGCTCTGAAAGTATTCTGGCTTCACTTGGCATTTCCAATTGGCGTCAGTTGGCCGAAATCGCTTTAGCGGTTATAGAGCCAAATAAGAAGAAGAAGAAGAGAATAGATCTATAACTTTATCAGTCACATAGTGTTATAACGACGAAATCCTTGACGGTGGTACCAGGAGGGGAACGGTACATGACGGGAGGAAGTTTTGTTTGGGTTAAAGTCTCACACTGACGAGGTTAGGCTTTCGATGCTTCCTCCTCGTAAAATAAACATGCTCAGTAAAAAGTTAACAATTAAAATCGACGAATAGTTTTATATCAACTTTTGTGAACTTCTGTTTATTTGTTTTTTGTACAACATATTTACCTCTATTGGTTACAATAATTTTAAGCTATAATAAGCAATTTTTTGGTAAGTAAGTTATTGGTTTTGATTTTTTTTTTGTAGGCCTCCCCCCCTAAATTTCGTTCTGGCTACGCGCATGATCACGATCTTCGTGAAGAATGAAGAATTAAGAATTAAAATTTATAGAAGTGTATAAATTTGCTTGTTGCTGATTCTGAATGAAGAAAACTTATAGAGATCTTAAATTTGTAGAGGAGTTGCACTAATCAGGAAATAGAAAAGAAAACAGGATAAAAAATAGTCATATAAAAATATATCTACACGCAGAGCCTCATAAACCTCTTTTAGAATACATGTTATTTATTAAGAGCATTATAAAACCCTTATAAGAGCACAGTCTACGAGTAGTCTTAAAAATCCTTTATGAAACCGATTGCTCTTCACACATAGACAAGAAATATATAACGGTAAGAATGACTCATATATGAGTATGCAGTATTACACACAGGCGATGCCTCTAGCCATTGAGGGTCTCACCTTTAAACTATCGCAGGTTTTTTTTTTCATCCAGAGTTCATCGGGCGCGAGGCACGAGGATGCACTCGAGCGCAAAGCTGCGGCCGGAAATTGTACTAGTGCAGGACGAGACGGAGCAGATCCATGCGAAGGTGCAGCGGCGCGTGAGGTTGTGGCCAGTAGCCGCGTAAAGGGGGGGCCAATGTGAGATTATCCTTTGTGATACCACAATTCCATAAATTGGTCGAAAACTACGCTGTCATCGCCAAAACCACTCTCCGATCTACTCAGTAAAGCTTCGAAGTTTGTGCTCTTATTGCAGAAAGACTTCGAGGACCAAGAGCTTTACCAAATCCAGTATACGAGTCGGCAGAGGAAGCCGTCCGAGGAGAAGCTGCATTCGTACGAGCTCGAGGTCTTAGAAGTTGTAGAGGCTTTGAAGAAGTGGCGGGTCTACCTAATGGGAATCAAGTTCAATATCTTCACAGATTGGAATGCATTCATGATGACGATGAAGAAGCGAGATGTTCCCATGCGAGTATCCCGTTGGGCGATGTTTCTTCAGGATTTCGACTACGAAATCGAGCACCGATCGGCACAAAGATGCGTCACGTTGATGCCCTTAGTCGGGTCTCAGGCCTGATCTTGGAGGATTCACTACGCCACCGTCTGAAGCAGGCCCAGCAGAATGATGGCTGGATTCGAGCTATGCGCAATGTGTTGGATAGAGACAGTTTCGATGACTTTTATGTTAAGTACGACATCCTCTACAAACATCCCATCAAGGAGCTCGTAGTTGTGCCGTCGGCTATAGAGGAAGAAATTATCCGAGTATTGCATAAGTAAGGCCACGTCTCAGCAAAGAAGACGCAAGACTCTGGGGAGCAGACCTACTTCATACCACAGCTGTACGCGAAGGTCATCAAGGTCGTCAGGAGTTGCATAGAGTATATCGTTACCGATTCCAAGGCCGGAAAGAAGGAAGGCTTCCTGAACCCCATCCCATAAATAAGGAATACAAGCCACTGTGAGTACCCTTCACATTGACCATATCGGACCAATGGAGCTGACTAGAAAAGCCTACAACCACATCTTAATCGTAATAGATGCCTTGTCCAAATTAGTCTGGCGCTACCCGACAAAGAACACCGGCGCAGAGGCTGTGGTTGACCGATTGCGGAAGCAGTCAGCACTCTTTGGGAATACCAGGTGAATAATTACGGACATAGGCGCTGCCCTCACCTCCAACCTCTTCAAAGATTAATGCGTGAGTGAAGGGATCGAGCATCTTCTAATAGCGACGGTAGCGACGGTAGACCGCATACATCGCATAGTTGTACCGATGACAGCGAGGCTGAGTCACGAGACTCCCGGAAATTGGTACACAAAAGTTGATTGCGTCCAGCAGTTCATTAATAGCACTCCGGCGCGGCACCAAGGCCTCACCGTTCAAGATATTGACAGGATTGGAGATGCGAATGAAGAGAATCCCACAGTTGCAGGAGCTACTGGAGAACGAGCTCATCGACGAATAAATTGTTGAAAGGGAGGAAGTGCGTCGTCAAGCGCGAGAAAACATTGCCGAGATGTAGCTGGAGAACCGCAAAACGTTCGACAAACACCTACAGGCTGAGTCCGAGTACGCCATCGACCAGCTAGTAGTCATCAAGCGAACGCAATATCGATCAGTAATGAAGCTGAAACCTAAATATCTGGGGCCGCACAAGATCCTGAAGAGAATGAGATGCGGGCGCTACAGCGTCGAGGAGATTGGGGACCACGAAGGCCCAAACCGCACCAACATTAAGTCGCCGCATTCATGAAAAAATATAACCCGTCATCCGATGCAGAATGATCGCGCAGGAATGCGGAATGCGGGACTGGAACGACGGACTTCTGAAACGGACCTGACAGGAACACCATTGTGGACGAATGCAACCATGCGCACAAGACTACGAATGAACGATCGGACAGCACTGAACGCACCCCAAACTAGACTTCGACAAGATGAACGACAGGACAGAAATTCATTGTAAAACCAACCGCCTGCAGGCGTAGTTCGCATAATATTAGTTATTGCCAATATCGCGAACAATTATTACATAGTTACATACATACCAAACTAATAAAAACGAGGTAAAAAAAAAACTTTTTAGATTTTGTTGCTTCCGATCGGTTTGGATATGTTACAGAATTTTCTTGATAGGCTAGTCCGATCTAATTATCTTTGGTGCAATT
>NW_023458773.1:16625-19521 GCF_013731165.1 Rhagoletis pomonella
GAATTTTCTTGATAGGCTAGTCCGATCTAATTATCTTTGGTGCAATTAAAACAAGTTTATTCCACTATTACAGCCCAACGTTTCGCTAAACTTATTAGCATCATCAGGGGCGCGTTTGTTTATTTTTGTCAGTTACAGCAATAAATACAAAATATAAAAAAAGAACATTAAAAGCAGAGAAACACAAACAAGTACATACATACATGTACGTATTCACATATAAATATAGTTGGATGACAATAACATATGTAAACAAACAATTCTAACTCGATGCAAGACAATACTCACAGTATTAACACTTAAACATTTCTAAATCTTAATTGCTAAATATCCAATACCATCTTGTGTGGTAGTTTAGTCAAGACTGAAAACTTTTAAATTAATTTTGTAAACATAAAATATAAGCCGCGGCAATGTCATCGGTATCTTCCTTTTTATTTATTGTTTTTTCTCTTTTCTCCATTATTCTCAGACTTTCCAGCGTGTACCTAGTCTTTTCCCTTTTCTCTTGGTCTATTATTATAGTGTTTTTAAAATCAGCTGTGTGTCCACTCGTTACCACGGTGCAGCGAACAGAGGTGGCGCCGTCAGTGGTACCGCTACTTTGGTTTTGCCGATTTTGACAGTTGTGGTAACTTGTAAACAAACCTTTGTTTACAAATCAGCGAAAGAGAAATTTAATTATATGTGAAAAATCTGTTTAAATTGTGTTAATTTGCAATTTGTGAGTGATTTTTGAGTTGAAGACTGCGTAAAAACTAATAAAATGAAGTGCTGTGTGTTAAATTGCGACAGCCGTCAAGATGCAAGAAGCGTAGATGCCAGTGTACCGCTGGGACGAATCACAGCATTTTGTGTACATAGGGCACGGCAAAGCCGTTCCCGAAATGTTTCTTTATTATTACATTAACAGCATTTCCTCACAATGATTTTGCTTCTGCTCCAAGCAGCCTCCATTAGCAAGTTAACTAATCAATCCCGCGGAGATGCTGCCGCAGTCTTAATTGCAAAGCAATGGAGTGCACTAAAACGTTTGCTGAAGCAGCCTCACTTGCAAAGCAATGGAGTGCACTAAAATGTTACCTATTCTCTAATAGATTAGGTGAAAAATGCAATATTTTCGCGTTTAGCAAAATTAAAACACGTTTTTCACTGTAAAATGAACTGTTTTGGAAGTTTTAACTCGTTCTTCTTTTCGCTCTATTCTTTGTTTACTTGTGGTACACAAATGTCAACGCCCAGGACGGCGCAATCTTGTATTCTATCATTCTTGACTCGTTACTATGTGTTGTGCTAGTGCTGTGTTTGTTTTTCGTTTTTTTTATATCTGCTTCGTGTTCTGCTAGCCGGGTACCTAGAGCTCGCTTAGTTGTCCCAATATACACTTTGTCACAGGCTTCGTTTTCTTTGCCTTTACATTGAATTTCATACACAACATTGCTTTTCTGTTGGGAGTCGATTGGGCTTTTTGTTGTTGTATAAACTGAGGATAAGGTGGAGTTGGTTAAAACATTACAGCAAACAAAAGCAGAAACTAGCAAGACATACGGAACAACTAAAATTCTTATTGGAATTCAAAAGATATGACCTGACCCCGCAGTACCTGAAAAATTCGATTAAGAATATAACAGTTAACACCACATCCGAAAAAATAGCACAAAATCTGGAAAGGCTTAAAAGAAATTTCCTCTTCAAAATATTAAATATTGAAATAACCCAAACTAACATTAACATTAAAACAACGAAAAATCTTTTATATCATGCGCAACAACAACTACAGCGCACAATTAGCGAATCAGAATTCAATGCTTTTATCAGCAAACAAAACTTTTTAGGCCAAAGAACAGCAAAAGAGAAGGAAGCAACACTAATGTCGAAAATAGACAGATTAAAATACGAGCGGATGCGAAAATTAGGCATTCAAGTTAACAACAACTGGTTCGTAAACAAGACCAACATTATTTTCCCTGAAGAAGTCAAGTGGTTACTATCACTCGGCAAAAAATTCGCTTTACCAATAACAAAGAAAAACTTCTCACCCATACATGTAATAGCTGAAATAGAACAAATAATACAGTCGTTAGAAAATGAAAAAGAAAAAGAGATAGCACGAAATAAACTCAGCAACAGAATACTTCAGTTTAAACGAAACATTAAACACAATTCCGCCGAAAAATTCATTTTAGCAGCATTCAATGCAACAAAAGCGTTTCTCAAACTACACAAAAACATTGTTATAACTGACGCGGACAAGGGAAACAAGACAGTAGCAATTATACCTTTCCGAATACTTGAAGAAAATGAGCAACCTTCTAGAAGACAAAAATACGTATAAAACAACAAAAACGGACCCAACAAACATTCTACAAAAGAAAAACAACAATATAGTAAACGACCTCTACAAAAACAAATATATAAACATTAAAGAAAAGCAACAGCTTACCAGCACTGCGGCTACTGCACCAAGAATGTATGGATTGCCAAAGATACACAAACCAGAAATCCCTCTACGCCCAATTGTCTCTTCTGTAAAAGTCCCATGTTATAAGCTGTCCAAATTTGTTGGAGGAATTCTTAAGACTGTGATATCCGAAAAGTACAACGTCAAAAATGTCCTTAAACTAAAAGATATGTTAACAAATGTTTGTGTGTGTGAAGAAGAGGTGTTAGTGTCGTTTGATGTTGTGTCCTTGTTTACAAATATACCGACAACTGTAGCAACCAGGGTTATTATGAATAAATGGGAACAAATTAAAAATATGACGCGGATTCCTAAACATAAGTTTCAAACCATTCTTGACTTTTGCCTCAAAGACAACAATTTTTTTATGCATGACAACAAACTCTACACCCAAACTTTCGGAATGCCCATGGGAAACCCTCTTTCTCCAACAAT
>NW_023458773.1:19621-20444 GCF_013731165.1 Rhagoletis pomonella
GCCGTGTCTGTTTGACGTAGCAACATACAAAATTTACTGTTGATAGAGAGAGAGAGAACCAGTATACGTCATGCGTAACCGTCGCACGTACACGATGGCGAGTTTTCACTTAGGTCGGTGTTATGCAGACAAATTTTTGTTTGCCAAATTAAATGGCGGCTGCTTAGTTTGCTCGGAGGTGGTTATGTCAAGTTTGGCACAGGGTTGCACATTCATTATGGTTTTCATGGCTATTGCTAACACGAAATGAGAATTTCGTGTATAGCAACAATTGTCTAAAATTTTTGTATATGACAACGCCGAATTTGCTGCAGTTTGACCAAACAAAATTAGTTTGCTGTGAGAGTCGCCAAACTCACTCTCTCCGAGTTTGCTGCAACAACAATTGCACGCAGTTTGCCAAACAAAATTTCTGCATAACACCGACCTTACATGGCGCTCTCATAAGTTTGATCAGCTGCCACGTTAACGTACGTTTACCTCGGTGACTGCTAGCGCCTTAAGTTATATGCTTCGAGCCTGATGGTACAATCACTTGACGGAGCCAACAAGCTGGTGTCGTATATTTCCCCTTTTATACAAAAAGGTTTTTGGTTGGATAAAATATTTGTTTTTTTTCCAGATTTCGTTGTTTTTCTATACCATTGCTTATTGAAAATATTTGCGTGTATACTTATATAGTAAGCAAAAAATTTTGCTACCATTTTTAGCCACAACGACTTTTTTTAGCTCTTTTTTAGCCTCTTTCTTTTTTTAAAGGAATTTGGCTACCGCTAAAAAGATTCGCGGCAACACTGCTTACAGCATGCACTGCAATTAAAAA
>NW_023458773.1:20454-20716 GCF_013731165.1 Rhagoletis pomonella
CGTTGCTCAAATTGTAAATTTTGAGCAGAGATTTTGAAAGTTGAACTCACTTAACTGGGATTCTAAATTCAATGGCATGCCCCGTTTTATCAGATTGGCTCCGGTTTTCGAGATGACGGTACTTGAAAATTTGATTAAATTTTAACTGTTTTATAAATAACTCCCTCAGTTTTGAAGTTATTTTACTAAAATTTTGCACATAACGGTTTTTTAATATTACCTAAATTAATCCATAAATTTATCGAAATGGGTGCATTTTAAC
>NW_023458773.1:20816-31545 GCF_013731165.1 Rhagoletis pomonella
AATTGCACCAAAGATAATTAGATCGGACTAGCCTATCAAGAAAATTCCAAAAAACTTTTTAATATACCACGCTTTTATAAATGTACTAAAAAGTAGAAAATAATATTCCTCAGTCTCATAGAATTTGTTTTGATAACTTTTTATTCTGAAATTTTAGCAAAAGTCATTATAAACAATTTATGAGATTGAAAATGAAAAGCGTGGGGCGCATGTAATAGACTTGATTGATATGAAAAGTAATATATGTACATATGTATATGGGCAAATCTAAAAAATAGGTACACTTTCAAAAAAAAAAATTTAATTTTTAAATTTGTGAGCACACCTATGTTTTATATATCATTTTATTCGTAATCTCTTAATAAATCGATTAATATAAGTGTAATTCACTTTCAAGTGCTTCTAAAGTTAGACGAGGAATAAACTTGAAATAGAAAACAAAAGAATAAGCTGGGTTCAAATTACGTTGTTCAAATTGTAAATTTGAACAGAGATTTTGAAAGTTGAGCTCACTTAACTGGGATGTTCTAAATTCAATGGCATGCCCCGTTTTATCAGATTGGCTCCGGTTTTCGAGATGACGGTACTTGAAAATTTGATTAAATTTTAACTATTTTATAAATAACTCCCTCAGTTTTGAAGTTATTTTACTAAAATTTTGCACATAACGGTTTTTTAATATTACCTAAATTATTCCATAAATTTATCGGAATGGGTGCATTTTAACGTATAGCTCCCATACAACTGATTCCTCAGATACATATGTGTTTTGCGCATAACTCTAACTTCATATCTGAATAATAAATTGTATGCGTGCTTTATGTTAAATTGAACCTATACTAAATTTTAACCTGTTTAATTGGAAGAGTTATTACGCAAAACAACGTCTCTGATCAATCAGTTGTATGGGAACTAGATGTTTTAGTGAACCGATTTCGATGATTTTATTTAATAGTTAAGGTAATTTTAAAAACCGGTTATGTGCAAAATTTTAGCAAAATATCTTCAAAACTCAGGGACTTTTTTTATAAAATAGTTAAAAAAAATTAAATGGAGCCAATAGGGTAAAACTGAGGGCACCATTGAATTTAGAAGGCTCCAATTAAGTAAGAGCAACTATCAGAACATTTATCGAAAAAAAGTCCCTTTGATACCACTCTCGAAGTATTCTGACTAAAAGAATGAGCATCATTAAAAGTAGTAAATCAGCATTTTTACACACTTCTAGAGACAAATTTTTTGAAGTATTTTACAGGTATAAGTAATTTTATAAGGACTAGCAGTTATAGATTTAGATTGATTCGACGTATTTTCCAAATGTGCCTTCAATTAAGGTGTTTTAGGAATAAAAATTACGCTCAGGATCGCAGAATATTTTATCTTTAAAAGTTAGTTTATTCTGAAAGCACACCTCTTGCTAAGGTATCAAATTATACGTAATTGTTTGTAGAATACAATACATACTTAAAAAGTCTTAAAATTAAATGCTTCAAAACCTATACGCGAAAAACCGAAAATTTTGAAAATTGTGAAATGTGGAGTTACAGACTTTGAGTTACTTGCCATTTCGTTATATTTTAATGCACACTTTTCTTACCTACTACATATGAAGTGTACGCATAAGTGCTAAATGCCCATTTAATTTCAAATCAGACTATGGTGTGCTTCAAAAGTTATGACATAATTAATTTTGCCCCTCTTAAAAATTACATAAAAAATTCTCTTGTTTTCATTACTTTTTTTAATTTAAACATCTATAATTCAAAAGTTATGCAGTAAATTGATCCAAATTTTTTTTGAGGCTTCAAGTATACAATCACGAGCAAAACTGTAACATGGTGTAACACTTTTTATATCAGCCGCCGTATACTCTTATTGGTACACCTGTACTTCCTCTCTCATAACGAATTGAAGTCAATCCAACAACAATAATAAAACCAGCAGACAAAAATGCAAATTAAGGCATAGTTACAGTTTTGCACTTACATATTTTTAATAACTTTTTGACAATTTTCACGAAAAAAAAGAATTGTTAACACAATGTTCAGTATATTTTTGCTTTTTGTAGTTCCTGAATGCCATTTGACATACCTTATTTGTATCTCTGTAAAAATTCTGGAGGTATAGCCTCCCATATATCCTTGGTTTTCTTTCATAGCTCATGTACCCCATTGGACGGACTTGGATACTTAGTAATCTGCGCTTTTAGTTGATTTCGCAAATTTTCGACGAGATTCATACCCGTGGATTGTGGAGGTCATTTCAAAATAGCAAACATATGCAGTATGTTTTGGGTGATTTTTCAGCAGAAACTCTCATTTTTCGACTACATCTTGTAAATTTAGTTGAAATATGAACAGATACTGTTCCTTACCAGTGTTGCCGCGAATCATTTTTAGTGGTAGCCAAATTCCTTTTAAAAAAGGGCTAAAAAAGGGCTAAAAAAAGTCATTGTGGCTAAAAATGGTAGCTAAAATATTTTGCTTACATATACATATCTATACACGGAAACATTTTCAATAAGTAATGGTATAGAAAACAATGAACTCTGTAAAAAAAGCTAATATTTTATCCAACCAAAAACCTTTTTGTGTGAAAGGGGAAATATACGACACCCGCTTGCGGGCTCCATCAAGTGATTATACCATCAGGCTCGAAGCATATAACTTACCAGCATGCTGGTACAACCTTTCTTCACAAATGAGATCGAGGAAAGATCGAAATGATTAGGGCCGAAATCTCATAATTTTTCTACCATTTTGTTAAAGTGTTTTTTTTTTTTTTAATTTACAACTACAATATCGTGAGCTTAGTCTTCCACAAACACGGCTTTGATTCATATAGTGCAAGAAATTTCCGCCAAAATACTTTTTGCTTAGAAATATGAGCTAATTTCACTACTCACGACACCAGCATGCTGGTAGAATCATAAAATTTTCAAATAGTTTTCGAGCAGCTGGTACAATCACACCACAAGAACATACACGGCAATCGACTTGATGGGCCATTTAACAAATTAAGCATATTAAGAGCCGCCAACTTATCTATTTTAAACTATAGTTAAATCGTTAATAGATAAGTTAACAGCTCTAACACTTTTACAGTATGTATGAACATACAATACATACTATATGTATATGTATATATCAGTCTTTCTTAGTTTAAAAATTTATGAAAAAAAATTTGATCAAATTAAGCATATACAACTTTTTCATACCAAGTATGAATAAATTCCCCAAAGGGCTAAAAAAAGGGCTAGGGCCAATTTTAAATTTATGTGGCCAAAAACAGTATGTGGTAGCTAAATCTGGCTACCAAAGGGCTAAAACGACAACACTGTTCCTTACGCATAATGCGTACTAACGGACCAACAATATTTTTGAAATACAGCCCTAAACTATTATTAACCGAACACTGTGATTCACAGTTTGCCTTACATGATGCACTTAGGCTTAATTTGGGTCTTTGATCCAATACCATGCCCGGCCATCTGATTGAAAGCGATTAATTTAGTCTTGTCAGACCAATTAACCTTCAATTAAATCTTAAAAATGTGTTTTTTTATTGCATTCTGTAAGGCCTAACATATCCCAATAGCCAACGGTCCGGTTTTCGTGCGATCCGGCAAAATGCTACCACTCTCGCACATGGGTATTTCCTGGGTTACGGACGCGACATTCGTACGACTTTAGAGTTAAATAAATTATACGAAAACTGAAGTCACTTGTAAAAAAATTTGCTGTTGTGTAGCTTTTATACCGTCCTTTGATTGACAAAAAACTAGGTGCGCTTGGAACACTGAAGTCTAGAAAATCGATGAAAAGTAGGGCATAACGGACGCGACAAAAAAAGAAGTGATTTCAGAGTACATGTTAAAACTAAGCAAACTCAGCGAATCGTGTAAGGTTTTCCTTTATTAAACATTCTTTAAATAAAGTCTAATTATGGACCGTTACAACCAATTCATTTTTAATCAGAAGCAATTTGTTGTTGATTTAATTTTGAATTAAAATCTGGTAACGGACGCGACATATCGGACGCGACCGATTTCCCCCCCACACAATATTTTTACTAGTAACACATACTAAATTTAATTTTTTATTTAATTTTTTCAGTTCTTCTCTCCACAGTTTCCCGTTTTCAAAACCTCTTTTCGCCATCTGAATGCGAAATATAAAGTTATAAAGCCGTTTAAATTCATTTACTTGCATTTTCGGTTTACCTTTTTTGGGAAATGCCCACATGTATTTTGATCAAAATGGTTTTTTCTTCTTTTCTTTGCGTTAAATTTGACAATGCTTCGCCTCGCTGTCTACTGATTTGCATTCAGTTTTAATACCTTAAGCGCTTCTGTAATAGTGGCAAAATAACATAGTGACATGATATCGGACCGTAATATTTTTTGGCAGACTTCCTTTGTCCTTAATAACATTTTAAGCTATATTTTTTCTCAGTCTTAACATTTTCATGTGGCGAACTCCACAATTGTTTGCCACTTTTCCTAAGGTCCCGCGTTTCCGCAGTAAATCTATTATTTACAGTTATGTTTCCTGATTAACCATATTATTTAATGGTAATCACTTCTTGAATAAATTACAATACAGAAAAAAGTCATCTGACTTCCAACTAATGAAAAGATAACTGTAAAACGCAAAACTGAGAGTGAGTGCAAAACTGTAACATTTGCCTTAATTTACATTTTTGTCTGCTGGTTTTATTATTGTTGTTGGATTGACTTCAAATCTTTGTGAGAGAGGGAGTAGGGGTGGACCAATAAGAATATACATACAACAAAAGTATGAAAGTCGTTGGAACTTGGAAAGATAGCGGTGGCTGAAATAAAAAGTCTTACACCATGTTACAGTTTTGCTCGTCACTTTACGTCAATGAATTATATCCAAGAGCAACCAGCTTTATATAGTTTCCAACAGTGAAAATAAAGCTAAATAACCCCAAGGTTACCTATTTTTAGATTTGCCCATATGAATAACGATCGCTTAAAATCGATCTCAATTTTGTACTAGCGCTGTAGAAATTTTTGGTCTATGTTATGTAGTTTGACTATTGTCAATTAAATCTATTGCGTTGTATTGCTGCGCTCCACGTTTTTAGTCCTCAGTCTCATAAATTGTTTATAATTACTGTTGCTAAAATTTCAAAATCAAAAGTTACCAAAACAAACTTTATGGGACAGAGAAATATTATTTTCTACTTTTTAGTTCATTTATAAATTTACTTATTTATTTACTCTACAGAAAAATGTTTTCTTACAGACAATTGAGATAAAAAGATTTAGATATTTAAGTATGTATGTTATATTACAGAGTGAACTAATTATATACATATTAACTTGTAAAGATAAAAATGATATACAATAGCAATTTGGGTAGCTGGCGAGGCCTAGTCTCCAGTCTACTTTTATATGCGGCGGGCGGAAGGACCTAGTTTACGCTCCGCGCTGTTTACAGGCCGTTGATCATGGTCGGAAAGGCCGAGCTTCCGATCCATGTTCCCGTAGTCATTACTTTGTATGTGAGGCAGGCGGAAAGTCCTAGTTTCCGCTCCGCGCTATAGACGAACTGTTGGGCGTGGTCCGAGTTTCCGATCCCTGCTCGTATTTTCCTACGCGGTCGCGAAAATATACGAAGCCGTTACAAATTTACTAAGCAGTCATAGATATTGTGTAATTTTTTCGTTCAGGGTTACAGATATTAGTTTATTTTGTTAACTTGTTGAGCAGTTGAGTTTTCTTTATTACAAAAAGCGATTCAGATGTGTCGAAGCAATCATAATGTATGTTAAAATCTTGGCATAAATACCGAAAAGCATCATGCATTTCAAAGTTTGATTTACAAATACTCAACACAATAGGTTTAAAATGTTTCGTGGGTCTTGTGGGAATACAAAAATTTATCTCACTCAGTAAAAAGGGTCTACTGACCATCCCGTTCATTAATTTAATTAAAAAAGAACAGCAAGCATCTCTCTACGACTCTGAAGCGTCGGCCAATCTATAAGCTTCATGCGATCCTTGTAGGGCGGGAGATTTTTAGCCGAGTCCCAACATAAATTTTTGAGGACAAATAACAAAAACTGTTTCTGCACTGATTCGAGCCTGTCACTATGAATTTGATAACTAGGATTCGATACTATAGATGCATACTCCAGAATCGGTCTAACTAGAGAGGTAAAGAGAGCTTTAGTGACATAAGGATCGTTGAACTCCTTGGCCCAACGCTTAAGAAAAGCCAACAATCCTCTAGCCCTAATCACGCAGGAGTTTATGTGAGACTTGAATTCTAGTTTCGGATCCATAGTTACACCTAGGTTAATGAAATTGGTCACTTGCTCAACATTGTGGTCAGATATCATATACGAATTTGGGTAGAACGATTTTGTAGAAAAGGTCATAAATTTACACTTTTTCAAATTGAGTGACATGGAATTTGCTTTACACCGCTCGAAAATGCTGGTTAGGTCAGCTTGCAAATGCTCCCTATCTTCTGCAGTACTAATGTACTTAAAGAGCTTAACATTATCAGCGTACATTAAGCATTTGGAGTAATTCAACACCTTAGGAAGGTTATTTATAAATAAAATACACAAGACGGGACCAAGCTGGCTGCCCTGAGGTACGCAGGACGTGACATGTATTGGCCGGGAGGTACAATTTTTAAAAATTACTCTTTGTTTCCTATCCACTAAGTAATAAGAAAGCCAGCTGAGAAGAATACGAGGGAAACCAATTCGATCAAGTTTATATATAAGGGTTGAATGAGATCCTTTATCAAATGCCTTGCTGAAATCAGTGTAAGTCACGTCCGTTCGAAGATTGTTTTTAAACCCATTAGATACATAAGTAGTGAATTCAAGAAGATTGGATACAGTTGACTTACCTTTGCAAAAACCGTGTTGCGATAGATCAATAGCAGAAGTAATAGAGTGAGATAGTTCTTCCGTAACGATTGCCTCAAAAACTTTAGGAATACCACAAAGCTTCGCAATTCCTCTATAGTTTACGACGTTAGTCTTACTTCAATTTTTATAAAGTGGCAAGATAAACGAATCCTTCCAGGAAGATGGGAAGACACCCTGTTTTAGGGAAGCATTAAAAATATTTATCAGAGGCTTATACAAATACTCTGCACAACTTTTAAGAACACTTGTGGGTATACCGTCTGGGCCGGCTGTATATGAAATTTTCAAACAATGCAAATGAATGAGGACGTCCGCAGCAGATATCGATGGAATTCAGATGCAATCAAATGATGGCAGAAAGAATGGGTAGCTAGATAGATTCGAATTTAGTTGTGAAGATGTAGAGCTGGCAGAGTAGTTTGACTCGAAGAAACCAGCAAACATATCGGCAATAATATTTTCGTCACTGGAGACTAAGTCATTTAACTTCAATGTTGAGGGATAACCGTTAGTCTTACGCTTTGTGTTCACAAAGGCGTAAAACGATTTGGGATTAGAAACTATATTGAGTCGAACCCTGTTAATATAATTAATGTAACACTTTTTGTTCAATACATTGTATTTATGCCTAAGAATGGAGTACGCGGAGTAGTGAGAAGACAAGCCAGATTTTTTAAAAAGCTTAAATGCTTTGGATTTTCAATTTTTGAAGCGTTTTAATTCGCCAGTAAACCACTGAGCGTTAGACGTTAGTTTAGCTTCCTTAACAAGAGGAATGATTTTGCTGAAAATATGGCGTAAGGAATTTTTAAAATGTAAGGTACTATCTTCAGCATTCCCATCATACTGGGGCCAAGTTATCTTCGATATCTCTAACCCAAGTTTACTATAATCTGCTGTTTAAAATGAGTAACGCTCCGCTCTTGATTTTTTTACTGGTAAAGCAACATGAGTTGCGTGAATTTATCAAGGACAATTCTAGTGGTGGGTGGTGAGAATCAACAGGTGTAATCAAAGCATAACTAGGGGCTATTGTGACGTTGGAAACGTCGTCCACAAAAACTAAATCCAGAAATTTGCCTAAGTTATTACTAATAGAGTTGATCTGGTAAAGACTAAGGTCTGAAAGATCGTTCAAAAATTGACTGAAGAGATCGCGAGAGGAATTTGGTACTAGAATACCATCTATTAGAACCCAAGAAACACCCGCAAGATTGAAGTCACCCAGGACAACAACAGTATCGGAGGGCTTCACCAAGGCATGTAGAGAGAGCAGTAAGGAGGAGTGTTTTAAATAAACAGGAAGGCTCGAGTTAGGTGGTATATAAGCAGCAACAAGATAAACGCTATTAGAATGATATCTTATTCGAACGCTGAGGAATTCAACTTCATCGGTGTCAGTGAACTCAATTTCTTCAGAAGAAAGGTCAGTCTGGACAGCTATTAAGACGCCTCCACCTTTTTTTATTTAAACGGTCATTTCGAAACACATCATACTTAGGACACAAAATTTCGGAGTTGATAATATTCGGCTTGAGCCAGGTTTCAGTAAACTCCAGTACTTTGAAGTCAAAATCATGGGATTGCAAGTGTAACCTTGATAGCTTTGTGTTCGAGCCTCTCACATTTTGGTAGTAAATGCTAATGGTGAGGTTACTTATTAGTTTTTTGATGCCGAGGTGGAAGGCGGAAGTTGAGCCAAATTTTGCCCTGCGGGCTAGATCTAAATTCCAATTCGCGAATGAAGGCACCGCTTGGCCAAAAAGATGGGCTCATTACTCTATCAAAGCAGTCTTCGGATATGTCTATTTTAAAAGAAGAAATGCTTCTTTCATATGAGAATCTGAACTTGCGTACATGCAACTCATTTGCTATCAGCCAGGAAGTTAAATACCCCTTCACATCATCGACAGTAGTATCTTTTGAAAACCTAGATACAAAGATCGATTTTTTGGAAGGGACAACGATTAAATCCCTCGGGACAAGGTTAACGTAATCGGAAACGGTTTCAGATGTGGTAAGGGGTTGCGGTACAGCTGTCGAATTTTTGGAAGGAGCAACGATGGCTCCGGATGTGGTAGGGGGTTGAGATGTAGCTGTGGAGTTTTTGGAAGGAGCAACGACTACTTCCTTCGGAACGGTGTTGACGCAATTGGAGCCGGCTTCAGATGTGGTAGAGTGTTGAGATGAAGCTGTTGAACATGAATTTAGTGAGACTCCAGTAGAAGAAGGACGTGGTTGGGGAGATTCAGTCCGCTGAGGAATCGGTGTGTTAAAACTTATGAGTTCTTTGTTCATAGCTGGAGTCAAAAGTGGGCGGTTCTGCGGAAGATCAGGATCCACAGTGATGGGATTCAACACAATATTTTCCACGCCTCTCTTTCCTCCTCCTCCTATCCAGGAGAAGGATAGGAGGAAGTATCTAATAATTTAAATTCTTTGAATTCATCCTCATACTTCTTGAACTTCTCGTTGCGAAGTTTTAGCTATTTGCCTATCTCCGAAAATCCATTTCTAGCGGTTCTAAATAGTTTGCTGAGATCCACAACAGTTTTTTTTACACTTTGGACATGACCAGCGAAGTCCATTGTCTCCAATAATCATATCCAGAACTCTCCCATTAATACCAGCACACTTTAAATGAGACAGTTCATCGTAAAGCCAGCACGCCACAAAACGGTCCGAACGGGCCTTTAAATTATATTTTTCGAACAGACAGGACATTTTCAGCGAATTTAATTAAAAAAGAATAAAAATAGCGGAATTAAGAATGTATTGTACGAAAACGTTTCAAGCTCACAGTAATTGGCAGTCTAATAGCTAGTGTTCTTAGTTAGTGAAGTTCAATGGTAAGGAACCGTGCTGAACTTAACAGTTTTAAAGCCACTGAGATAGCAAAATCAGCTGTCACCAAGAAAGCGACTGTCGATGATAAACAAAGGTGTGTGTAAAGCGCGAAAGAAAGCAAAATGAACAAGCAAATGATATATTCCTTACACTCTCACGCAAAAGCAACAATAATGCACCAAAACAGGCAAATATGCACGAAGGCCGACAAAATAAAACTTTTCAATCAACGCACTTTATGACTAAATCATGTCAATCTACTGGAACTTGGATTCAATAAACTTTTTTCGGTGTGAACAACACAAATTAGAACTGCTTAGCACTTTGTAAAAGAGATAAACTTTGGAAATTCTTTCAAGCGAATGTTTAAGTGACCGCACAGTACGGACGTTGCCAGAATAAAAAAAAAGGTTATTTTATTTTATTTAGTTTGGCCAAACAAGTAGTGTTTTTCAAATGCTCTCATGCTATTATAAGTATGTATGTATGCACAGTTGCCAACAAAATAATATGAGCGCCATATTGTGACAAGTTCTGACTATTTTTCTATTATTTATTTAGGGCAAGAGCTTAAACCCTGCCAGTGGAAATTCACATTCGAATAGAAAAATTTAAATTGCGACTTGAATTTCCGTAGTTAACTATCCGACTGCGAATATAAATTTGAAGTTAAACTATTGTTTTGGTTGTAATAATGGTTTAACCAATGATGGGCACACCTAAATACTTTTGTACTTAAAGTACCACTTTGGGTACTAAATACACAAATACTTAGTATTTTGAGATGATTAAATATTCAAGTAAAAAGAACTAGGTATTTAGGAGCTTCTAAATACCCAAGTACTATTTACTTAGGTATTTAGGAGCTGCTAAATACCCAAGTAAACAATACTTAGGTATTTAGGTGGTGCTAAATTCTCAAGTAAAAAGTATTTAGGTATTTAGGAGCTATTAGATATTAAAG
>NW_023458773.1:31645-32806 GCF_013731165.1 Rhagoletis pomonella
TTTTTGGGACTCTCGGGATTTTTGGGAATTTCGGGAGTATTTTGGAACTTTTGGAACTTTTGGGACTACTTCGGGACTCTCGGAACTGATTTCAGTACTTTCGGGATTATTTAGGAATTTTTGAGACTAATTTCGGATTTTTGGGACTGCCGGGATTAATTTGAGATTTTCGAGACTACTTTGGAGCTTTCTGGACTTCCGGGATTCCTGGGACTAGTTTCGGGAATTTTGGGACTTCTGAAATAGTTTTGAAAGTCTTAAAGTTCCTAAATTAGTCCCAAATTCCCAAATGGTCCCGAAAGTCTCAAAAATAAAAAATTAGTCCCGAAAGTCCCAAAAATCCGAAATTAGTCCCAAAAATCCCTAAACGGCCTCAAGTGTCCCAAAACACTAAAATTAGGCCCAAAAACAAAGATAGTTCCGGGAGTCCCAAAAATCCTGAAGTAGTCTCGAAAATCCCGAAATTGGTCCCTAGAATCCCGAAATTCCCAAAATTAGATCCGAGACTCTCAAAATAGTCCAAAGTTCCAAAAATCCAAAATAAGTCCCAAAAATCTGGAAATAGTCTCGAAAGTCCCAAAAATACCTAAATTACTCCCGAAATAGTCCCGAGAGTCCCAAAAATCCTTAAATGGCCCGAAATAGTGCTGAAAGTTCCAAAAATCTGAAGTCCCAAAATTCCTAAATTATTCCCAAAAATGGAGGAATAGTCCCAAAAATCCGAAATTAGTCCAAAAATCCCGAAAACCTGAAAACCCCGAAATGGTCCCGAAAGTCTCAAAATTCCAAAAGAAGTCCCAAAAAATCGATATCCTCACGAAAGCCCCAAAAGTCCCGAAATTAGTCCCAGAAATCGCAAAATCAGTTCCGCGAATTACGAAATAGTCCCGAAAATACCAAAAATCCTGTTATAGTTCCGAAAGTCCCAAAGTTCCTAAATAAGTCCCAAAAATTTCTTAATACTCCCGAGATTCCTAAAAATTCCGAAATTCCTCCCGACAATCCCGAAATAGACCCGAATGTTCCACAAATCCGAAATAAGACCCAAAATTCTGTAAATAGTCCCGAAAGTCCCAAAAATACCTAAATTATTCCCGATAGTCCCGAAAGTCCCAAAAATCCGAAATTAGTCCCAAAAATCCCGAAATACTCCTGAAAATC
>NW_023458773.1:32906-33304 GCF_013731165.1 Rhagoletis pomonella
TTTAGGAATTTTGGGACTTGCAGAACTATTTAGGGATTTTTGGGACTTATTTCGGATTTTTACAAATTTCGGGACTATTTCGGGATTCTCGGAGCTAATTTCAGGAACGTTGGGACTTTCGATGCCATTTAGGAATTTTTGGGACTCTCGGGACTATTTCGATGTTATCGGGAGTAATTTATGCATTTTTGGGACTTTCGGGATTTTTGGGACTTATTTTGGATGTTTGGAACTTTCGGGTCTATTTCGGGATTTTTGGGAATTTCGGGAGTATTTTGGAATTTTTGGAACTTATGGGCCTATTTCGGGACTCTCGGAACTGATTTCAGTACTTTCGGGATTATTTAGGAATTTTTGAGACTAATTTCGGATTTTTGGGACTGCCGGGATTAATTTGA
>NW_023458773.1:33404-34279 GCF_013731165.1 Rhagoletis pomonella
TACAAATTTCGGGACTATTTCGGGATTCTCGGAGCTAATTTCAGGAATGTTGGGACTTTCGATGCCATTTAGGAATTTTTGGGACTCTCGGGACTATTTCGATGTTATCGGGAGTAATTTATGTATTTTTGGGACTTTCGGGATTTTTGGGACTTATTTTGGATGTTTGGAACTTTCGGGTCTATTTCGGGATTTTTGGGAATTTCGGGAGTATTTTGGAATTTTTGGAACTTATGGGCCTATTTCGGGACTCTCGGAACTGATTTCAGTACTTTCTGGATTATTTAGGAATTTTTGAGACTAATTTCGGATTTTTGGGACTGCCGGGATTAATTTGAGATTTTCGAGACTACTTTGGAGCTTTCGGGACTTCCGGGATTCCTGGGACTAGTTTCGGGAATTTTGGGACTTTCTGAAATAGTTTTGAAAGTCTTAAAGTTCCTAAATTAGTCCCAAATTCCCAAATGGTCCCGAAAGTCTCAAAAATAAAAAAATAGTCCCGAAAGTCCCAAAAATCCGAAATTAGTCCCAAAAATCCCTAAACGGCCTCAAATGTCCCAAAACACTAAAATTAGGCCCAAAAACAAAGATAGTTCCAGGAGTCCCAAAAATCCTGAGGTAGGCTCGAAAATCCCGAAATTGGTCCCTAGAATCCCGAAATTCCCAAAATTAGATCCGAGACTCTCAAAATAGTCCCGAAAAACCCGAAATTAGTCATAAGCCCGAAATAGTCCCGAAAGTCCCAAAAATTCCGAAATACTCCCGAAAACCCCCAAAATCCCGAAATTCCTCCCGACAAACCCGAAAAAGACCCGAAAGTTCCAAAAATCCAAAATAAGTCCCAAAAATCTGGAAATAGTCTCGAAAGTCCCAAA
>NW_023458773.1:34379-35494 GCF_013731165.1 Rhagoletis pomonella
CCCAAAAATTCCGAAATACTCCCGAAAACCCCCAAAATCCCGAAATTGCTCCCGACAAACCCGAAAAAGACCCGAAAGTTCCAAAAATCCAAAATAAGTCCCAAAAATCTGGAAATAGTCTCGAAAGTCCCAAAAATACCTAAATTACTCCTGAAATAGTCCCGAGAGTCCCAAAAATCCTTAAATGGCCCGAAATAGTCCTGAAAGTTCCAAAAATCTGAAATAAGTCCCAAAATTCCTAAATTATTCCCAAAAATGGAGGAATAGTCCCAAAAATCCGAAATTAGTCCGAAAATCCGAAATTAGTCCAAAAATCCCGAAAAACTCCTGAAAACCCCGAAATGGTCCCGAAAGTCTCAAAATTCCAAAAGAAGTCCCAAAAAATTGATATCCTCACGAAAGCCCCAAAAGTCCCGAAATTAGTCCCAGAAATCGCAAAATCAGTTCCGCGAATTACGAAATAGTTCCGAAAATACCAAAAATCCTGAAATAGTTCCGAAAGTCCCAAAGTTCCTAAATTAGTCCCAACAATTTCTAAATACTCCCGAAATTCCCAAAAATTCCGAAATTCCTCCCGACAATCCCGCAATAGACCCGAATGTTCCACAAATCCGAAATAAGACCCAAAATTCTGTAAATAGTCCCGAAAGTCCCAAAAATACCTAAATTTCTCCCCGAAAGTCCCAAAAATCCGAAATTAGTCCCAAAAATCTGGAAATAGTTTCGAAAGTCCCGAAAATCCCGAAATTTCTCAGGTTATCCTGAAATAGACCCAAAGTTCCAAAAATCCTAAATCAGTCCCAAAATTCTGGAAATAGTCCCGAAAGTCCCAAAAATACCTAAATTACTCCCTTTAATCCCGAACTAGTCCCGAAAGTTCCAAAAATCCGAAATAAGTCCCAAAATTCTGTAAATAGTCCCGAAAGTCCCAAAAATACCTAAATTATTCCCGATAGTCCAAAAAATCCGAAATTTGTCCCAAAAATCCCGAAATACTCCTGAAAATCCCAAAAGTACCGAAGTCGGTTCCGAGAACCCGAAATGGGCCCAAAAGTCCCAATAATTCCAAAATACACCCAAAAGTCCCAGAAATACCGAAATTACTCCCAACTATC
>NW_023458773.1:35594-37199 GCF_013731165.1 Rhagoletis pomonella
AAAGTGCGCGCGCACGGCCGCTGAACTCGGCTTAAGCGGCGGCTTAGGTATTAGGAGCTGCTAAATACCCAAGTACTATTTACTTAGGTATTTAGGAGCTGCTAAATACCCAAGTAAACAATACTTAGGTATTTAGGTGGCGCTAAATACTCAAGTAAAAAGTATTTAGGTATTTAGGAGCTATTACATATTAAAGTAAGAAAAACTTGAGTATTTAGGAGCTGCGAGATATCAAAGTACAAAAGACGAAAGTATTTAGTAGGCGCTAAATACTCTGATCGAAAGTACTCATGGGGATGCAAAATACTTTCACTAAAGTACCAAGGTATTTAGTCGATGGCTAAATACTTTCAAACTAAATACTGTATAATTTAGGAGAAATTTAGAGAATTAACACCTCACCTTACACTCACTTCAACTTACTTTACCACAACTCACTTCACCTCTCCTCAAATCAACTCACCACATACAAACTCACCACATACAAACTCACCACACCTCCTACTGGTACACCAAAATCCGCCAAATCTTAACTCACCACAGTTGAACTCATCACACCCGTTCTCACCACACCTCACCTAAACTCACCACACCTAAATTTGGGAACTGTTTCTGCATTTGAGAGATTCGTCAAACTAAATCAGGATTTTCAAGACTATTTCGGGGTTTTCGGGACTATTTTGGGATTTTCGAAGCTATTTCCTAATTCTTTAGGGATTCCCGGCTTCGGGATTCTCGGAACTAATATCGGGATTTTCGAAACGACTTTAAAAATATTTAGGGATTTTTGGAACTAGTTTCGGGATTTTTGGGACTTTCGAGATTCTCGGAGTTAATAGCGGGACTTTCGGGAATATTTCGGAGTTTTCAGGATTTTTGGGACTCCTGGACTATTTTTGGATTTTTAAAACTAATTTCAAGTTTTTGGGACTTTCCGGACTATTTCCAGATTTTTGGGACTAATTTGGGATTTATGGGGTTTTCGGGATTCTCCGGAATAATTTCGGGACTTTCGGGACTATTTAGGGATTTTTGGGCCTCTCGGGATTATTTCGGGAATATCGGGAGTAATTTAGGTATTTTTGGGACTTTCGAGACTATTTTCAAATTTGTGGGACTTATTCAGGATTTTTGGGACTTTCGGGTCTATTTCGAGATTGTCGGGAGTAATTTCGGGACTTTCGGGCAGTCTCCTGATTTTTGGGACTTTTGGATTACTTCGGGATTCTCAGGAATAACTTCAGATTTTCGGGAGTATTTCGAGATTTTTGGGACTTTGTTTTGGATTTTTGGGACTTTCGAGATCATTTCGGAATTTTTGGGACTAATTTAGGAACTATGGGACTTTCGGAACTATTTCAGGATTTTTGGGACTTTCGGGACTGTTTCGTAATTCTCGGAACTGATTTCGGTATATTTGGGACTAATTTTGGGATTTTTGGGGCTTTCGGGAGTATATCGATTTTTTGGGTCTTTTTTGGATTTTTGAGACTTTTGGAACCATTTCAGGGTTTTCAGGAGTATTTCGGAATTTTTGGAACTAATATCGGAGTTTTGGGACTATTTCTCCATTCTTGGGACTAATTTAGGAATTTTGGGATTTTG
>NW_023458773.1:37299-40838 GCF_013731165.1 Rhagoletis pomonella
CAGTCGCTTCTCTCTGTGCCAACCTACGCCAATTGGAAATGCCACGTGAAGCCAAGTCTTTCTCCACTTGGTATTTTCATTGCAGTGGGCACCTCCCTCTTCCTCTGCTACCATCAGCGGATTGCAAGTCGAATACTCAGCTCATCGTTCCATCGTCTGCGGTACTCATCGTCGCCAATGCGTAGGGGCCTGTAAATACTCCAAGAGCCGCCTCATTGGATGTTGTTATTGTCCATTCTTCTGCGCCATATACCAGCATGGGCATGCTGGGTGACTTATAGAGTGTGGTTTTCGTACGTCGAGAGAGGACTTTACTCCTGAATTGCCTACTTAGTCCAAAGTAGCACTTGTTGGCAAGAGTGATTCTGCGTTGTATTTCCATGCTGACATTATTATCGGTGTTAATGCTGGTTCCCAAGTAAACGAAATTCTCTACTTTCTCGAAATTATAACTGTCAACAGTGACGTGGGTGCCAAGGCGCGAATGTGCTGACTGTTTGTTTGTTGACAGGAGATACTTCGTCTTGTCCTCGTTTACCTCCAGACCTATTCGCTTTGCTTCCTTATCCAACTTGGAAAAGATAGAACAGACTTCGCGGTTTTTGTTACCGAGGATATCGATGTCATTGGCATAAGCCAGCAATTGCACGCTCTTGTAGTAAATTGTTCCTGAGCGGTTCAGTTCTGCAGCTCTTATTATCTTCTCCAACATCAGATTAAAGAAGTCACATGAAAGAGAGTCGCCCTGTCTGAAGCCCCGTTTGGAGGCGAACGGCTCGGAGAGGCAGAAATTACACGCCCTTGTAAAAAATTGTTCGCGAGTGGTTCAGTTATTATCTTAACATTTGCAATATGCGATCATAAATGCCCTTCTGCTCACGATTTAATTTGTGAATGTTTGATTGGGCATATAATAGGAGATCAGAAGAATAACCATAATCTTCATAATATTATCCAACGTTATTCAAATTGCTCTCGCTGATTTTTGGAAAAAATTTTCTAAAACCCCGAAGCAGCTAATCTAATTTAGCAAAAAAATTTCTGGAAAATGTGGGTATTGTTGAGTAGATTCTTGGATTTTTGAAAGTCGGAAAAACTCAACGCTAAAGCAGGCACATTCCCGTTACTCGCAATATAGTACGTAGTAGGCAATGGCGACCCCAAGTGAAATTATTTATGATAAAAAGTAAACTATTTTATAATGTTAGGGAATGGTGACAACAATTTTAAGTTTTCATTAAGGATTCCTTAAAGAGCTTTAATGGGATATTTTTATCTTTTCGTTAGGTATGGCTTTTATTATTTATTCATTTGTATTAGTAGTTTTTTATTATTATTTTTTTTTGATTGCGAAATTTGTATATCAACTCCTCGTTGATCACTTCGTTTGATAAGATTTTGTAAATTATTTCTTCATTTAAACTATTCGGCTTTTGGATAAGAGGAAACATAAACAAAATTTCTAGGAAAGCTTTCCCTAACACTTTTCGTTTGGGACCAATTATGTAATATTTCATTTAGTTCCAATCAGTGATGGGCAAAATTGTATTTACTAAGTATTAAATACTAAGTACAAAAGTATTTAGGTATTTTGTGTTGTTGTAAATACCAAAGTACTATCTACTTAGGTATTTAGGAGCTGCTAAATACCCAAGTACTATTTACTTAGGTATTTAGGAGCTGCTAAATACCCAAGTAAACAATACTTAGGTATTTAGGTGGTGCTAAATACTCAAGTAAAAAGTATTTAGGTATTTAGGAGCTATTAGGTATTAAAGTAAGAAAAACTTGAATATTTAGGAGCCCCTAGATATCAAAGTACAAAAGACGAAAGTATTTAGTAGGCGCTAAATACTCTGGTCCAAAGTACTCATGTACCTTGGGGATGCAAAATACTTTCACTAAAGTACCAAGGTATTTAGTCGATGGTTAAATAGTTTCAAACTAAATACTGTATAATTTAGGAGAAATTTATAGAATTAACACCTCACCTTACACTCACCTCAACTTACTTTACCACAACTCACTTCACCTCTTCTCAAATGAACTCACCACATACAAACTCACCACACCTCACCTAAACTCACCACACCTCCTACTGGTACACCAAAATCCGCCAAATCTTAACTCACCACAGTTGAACTCATCACACCCGTTCTCACCACACCTCACCTAAACTCACCACACATCAATTTGGGAACTGTTTCTGCATTTGAGAGATTCGGGGCTTTCGGGACTATTTTGGGATTTTCGAAGCTATTTCGTAATTCTTTAGGGATTCCCGGATTCGGGATTCTCGGAACTAATATCGGGATTTTCGAAACGACTTTAAAAATATTTAGGGATTTTTGGAACTAGTTTCTGGTTTTTTGGGACTTTCGAGATTCTCGGAGTTAATAGCGGGATTTTTGGGACTCCTGGACTATTTTTGGATGTTTAAGACTAATTTCAAGTTTTTGGGACTTTCCGGACTATTTCCAGATTTTTGGGACTAATTTCGGATTTATGGGGTTTTCGGGATTCTCCGGAATAATTTTGGGACTGTTGGGACTTTCGGGACTATTTAGCGATTTTTGGGGCTCTCGGGTTTATTTCGGGATTATCGGGAGTAATTTAGGTATTTTTGGGACTTTCGAGACTATTTTCAAGAGTGTGGGACTTATTTAGGATTTTTGGGACTTTCGGGTCTATTTCGAGATTTTCGGGAGTAATTTCGGGACTTTCGGGCAGTCTCCTGATTTTTGGGACTTTTGGACTACTTCGGGATTCTCAGGAATAACTTCAGATTTTCGGGAGTATTTCGGGATTTTTGGGACTTTGTTTTGGATTTTTGGGACTTTCGAGATCATTTCTAACTACTAATTTAGGAACTATGGGACTTTCGGAACTATGTCATGATTTTTGGAAGTTTCGGGACTGTTTCGTAATTCTCGGAGCTGATTTCGGTATATTTGGGACTAATTTTGGGATTTTTGGGGCTTTCGGGAGTATATCGATTTTTTTGGGTCTTTTTTGGATTTTTCAGACTTTCGGAACCATTTCAGGGTTTTCAGGAGTATTTCGGAATTTTTGGAACTAATTTCGGATTTTTGGGACTTTCGGGACTATTTCTCCATTCTTGGGACCAATTTAGGAATTTTGGGATTTTGAGAACTAATTCGGGATTTTTGGGACCTGTTTTCGGATTTTTGGGACTTTCGGGGCTATTTAGGGATTTTTGGGACTCTCGGAACTATCTCGGGTTTAAAGAGAGTAATTTTGGTATTTTTGGGGCTTTCGAGACTATTTCCAGATTTTTGGAGCTTTCGGGTCTATTTCGGGATAGTCGGGAGTAATTTCGGAATTTTTGGGACTTTTGCGTGTATTTCGGAATTATTGGGACTTTCGGGCCCATTTCGGTATTCTCGGAACTGATTTCGGGACTGTTGGGGTTTTCAGGAGTATTTCGGGATTTTTGGGACTAATTTCGGATTTTTTGGAACTTTCGGGACTATTTACAGAATTTTGGGACTTATTTCGGATTTTTGGAACTTTCGGGA
>NW_023458773.1:40938-41259 GCF_013731165.1 Rhagoletis pomonella
ATTTACAGAATTTTGGGACTTATTTCGGATTTTTGGAACTTTCGGGACTAGTTCGGAATTATCGGGAGTAATTTAGGTATTTTTGGGACACTCGAAACTCCCCAGAATTTTGGGACTAATTTAGGATTTTTGGAACTTTCGGGTCTATTTCGAGATTTTCGGACTTTCGAGACTATCTCCAAATTTTTGGGACTAATTTCGGATTTTTGGTACTTTCGGGAGAAATTTAGGAATTTTTGGGAGTTTCGGGACTATTTACAGAATTTTGGGACTTATTTCGGATTTTTGGAACATTCGGGTCTATTTCGGGATTGTCGGGAG
>NW_023458773.1:41359-42624 GCF_013731165.1 Rhagoletis pomonella
TAACTCACCACAGTTAAACTCATCACACCCGTTCTCACCACACCTCACCTAAACTCACCACACCTCAATTTGGGAACTGTTTCTGCATTTGAGAGATTCGTCAAACAAATCAGGATTTTCAAGACTATTTCGGGGTTTTCGGGACTATTTTGGAATTTTCGAAGCTATTTCGTAATTCTTTAGGGATTCCCGGATTCGGGATTCTCGGAACTAATAGCGGGATTTTCGAAACGACTTTAAAAATATTTAGGGACTTTCGAGATTCTCGGAGTTAATAGCGGGACTTTCGGGAATATTTCAGTATTTTTGGGACTCCTGGACTGTTTTTGGATTTTTAAGAATAATTTCAAGTTTTTGGGACTTTCCAGACTATTTCCAGATTTTTGGGACTAATTCGAATTTATGGGGTTTTCGGGATTCTCCGGAATAATTTCGGGACTGTTGGGACTTTCGGGACTATTTAGGGATTTTTGGGGCTCTCGGGATTATTTCGGGTTATCGGGAGAAATTTAGGTATTTTTGGGACTTTCGACACTATTTTCAAATTTGTGGAACTTATTTAGGATTTTTGGGACTTTCGGGTCTATTTCGAGATTGTCGGGAGTAATTTCGGGACTTTCGGGCAGTCTCCTGATTTTTGGGACTTTTGGACTACTTCGGGATTCTCAGGAATAACTTCAGATTTTCGGGAGTATTTCGGGATTTTTGGGACTTTGTTTTGGATTTTTGGGACTTTCGAGATCATTTCGGGATTTTTGGGACTAATTTCGGGACTGTTTCGTAATTCTCGGAACTCATTTCGGTATATTTGGGACTAATTTTGGGATTTTTGGGGCTTTCGGGAGTATATCGATTTTTTGGGTCTTTTTTGGATTCTTGAGACTTTCGGAACCATTTCAGGGTTTTCAGGAGTATTTCGGAATTCTTGGGACAAATTTAGGAATTTTTGGATTTTGAGAACTAATTCGGGATTTTTGGGACCTGTTTTCGGATTTTTGGGACTCTCGGAACTATCTCGGGATTAAAGGGAGTAATTTTGGTATTTTTGGGACTTTCGAGACAATTTCCAGATTTTTGGAGCTTTCGGGTCTATTTCGAGATAGTCGGGAGTAATTTCGGTATTTTTGGGACTTTTGGGTGTATTTCGAAATTATTTGGACTTTCGGGCCCATTTCGGGATTCTCGGAACTGATTTCGGGACTTTTGGGATTTTCAGGAGTATTTCGGAATTTTTGGGACTAATTTCGGATTTTTGGGACTTTCGG
>NW_023458773.1:42724-66670 GCF_013731165.1 Rhagoletis pomonella
GAATAGTCCTAAAAGTTCCAAAAATCCGAAATTAGTCCAAAAATCCCGAAAAACCCCGAAATGGTCCCGAAAGTCTCAAAATTCCAAAAGAAGTCCCAAAAAATCGATATACTCCCGAAAGCCCAGAAATTAGTTCCAAAAATCGCAAAATCAGTTCCGCGAATTACGAAATAGTCCCGAAAATACCAAAAATCTTGAAATAGTTCCGAAAGTCCCAAAGTTCCTAAATTAACCCAAAAATTTCTAAATACTCCCGAAAGTCCCAAAAATTCCGAAATTCCTCCCGACAATCCCGAAATAGACCCGAATGTTCCAAAAATCCGAAATAAGTCGCAAAATTCTGTAAATAGTCCCGTAAGTCCCAAAAATACCTAAATTTCTCCCGAAAGTCCCAAAAATCCGAAATTAGTCCCAAAAATTTGGAAATAGTCTCGAAAGTCCGAAAATCCCGAAATTACTCCCGATAATCTCGAAATAGGCCCGAAAGTTCCAAAAATCCTAAATTAGTCCCAAAATTCTGGAAATAGTCCCGAGTGTCCCACAAATACCAAAATTACTCCCGATAATCCCGAACTAGTCCCGAAAGTTCCAAAAATCTGAAATAAGTCCCAAAATTCTGTAATAGTTCCAAAAGTCCCAAAAATCCCGAAATACTCCTGAAACCCAAAAGTCCCGAAAACAGTTCCGAGAATCCCGAAATGGGCCCGAAAGTTCAAATAATTTCGAAATACACCCAAAAATACCGAAATTACTCCCGACTATCTCGAAATAGACCCAAAAGCTCCAAAAATCTGGAAATAGTCTCGAAAGTCCCAAAAATACCAAAATTACTCCCTTTAATCCCGAGATCGTTCCGAGAGTCCCAAAAATCCGAAAACAGGTCCCAAAAACCCCGAATTAGTTCTCAAAATCCCAAAATTCCTAAATTAGTCCCAAAAATGGAGAAGTAGTCCCGAAAGTCCCAAAAATCCGAAATTAGTTCCAAAAATTCCGAAATACTCCCGTAAAATCCCGAAATGGTCCCGAAAGTCTCAAAATTCCAAAAGAAGTCCCAAAAAAATCGATATACTCCCGAAAGCCCAGAAATTAGTTCCAAAAATCGCAAAATCAGTTCCGCGAATTACGAAACAGTCCCGAAAGTCCCAAAAATCCTGAAATAGTTCCGAAAGTTCCATAGTTCCTAAATTAGTTCCAAAAATCCCGAAATGATCTCGAAAGTCCCAAAAATCCAAAACAAAGTCCCAAAAATCCCGAAAATCTGAAGTTATTCCTGAGAATCCCGAAATAGTCCAAAAGTCCCCAAAATCAGGAGACTGCCCGAAAGTCCCGAAATTACTCCCGACAATCTCGAAATAGACCCGAAAGTCCCAAAAATCCTAAATAAGTCCCACAAATTTGAAAATAGTCTCGAAAGTCCCAAAAATACCTAAATTACTCCCGATAATCCCGAAATAATCCCGAGAGCCCCAAAAATCCCTAAATAGTCCCGAAGGTCCCAACAGTCCCGAAATTATTCCGGAGAATCCCAAAAACCCCATAAATCCGAAATTAGTCCCAAAAATCTGGAAATAGTCCGGAAAGTCCCAAAAATTTGAAATTAGTCTTAAAAATCCAAAAATAGTCCAGGAGTCCCAAAAATCCCGAAAATTCCGAAATATTCCCGAAAGTCCCGCTATTAACTCCGAGAATCTCGAAAGTCCCAAAAATCCCGAAACTAGTTCCAAAAATCCCTAAATATATTTAAAGTCGTTTCGAAAATCCCGATATTAGTTCCGAGAATCCCGAATCCGGGAATCCCTAAAGAATTACGAAATAGCTTCGAAAATCCCAAAATAGTCCCGAAAACTCCGAAATAGTCTTGAAAATCCTGATTTAGTTTGACGAATCTCTCAAATGCAGAAACAGCTCCCAAATTGAGGTGTGGTGAGTTTAGGTGAGGTGTGGTGAGTTGATTTGAGGAGAGGTGAAGTGAGTTGTAGTAAAGTAAGTTGAGGTGAGTGTAAGGTGAGGTGTTAATTCTCTAAATTTCTCCTAAATTATACAGTATTTAGTTTGAAAGTATTTAGCCATCGACTAAATACCTTGGTACTTTAGTGAAAGTATTTTGCATCCCCAAGGTACATGAGTACTTTGGACCAGAGTATTTAGCGCCCACTAAATACTTTCGTCTTTTGTACTTTGATATATAGCAGCTCCTTAATACTCAAGTTTTTCTTACTTTAATATCTAATAGCTCCTAAATACCTAAATACTTTTTACTTGAGTATTTAGCACCACCTAAATACCTAAGAATTGTTTACTTGGGTATTTAGCAGCTCCTAAATACCTAAGTAAATAGTACTTGGGTATTTAGCAGCTCCTAAATACCTAAGTAGATAGTACTTTGGTATTTATAACAACACAAAATACCTAAATACTTTTGTACTTAGTATTTAATACTTAGTAAATACAATTTTGCCCATCACTGGGTTTAACTATGCACTGTGAATTCGGTCCTTAATGTTTAGTACTTTTATAAACCTTTACCACTCTATACAAGAAACGCCATATAAATCCACATTTTAAACTTTGAACAAAAATTTAAAAAGTTGAAAAGTTTTCACCAAAATTTCACCCTTTTTTATGCGTGCAGCATGGTTAATTAATAATAAGGTGCTGTCACTTAGGGGGTGGTTGTTGTAATTTTGGCACTTTAGGCATACCAGCGTTACAGTAATGCTTACTCTATTTATTCCAATCTCATTTCTGGACAAAATGGAACAAAAAATGGAGCAGACAATTTTGTGAGAAAAGTTTGCGCAGGTATACTGTTTGTTTGTTTCGCTTTTGCTTTCGTTTCAAATTCATTGGAAATTTTGAGCGATAATCTATCTATATATATGTATAAATGTGAATGAACCTGAAATTTGGTATGCAGACATATCTATTGTAGGTGCTTATAGTAAGGTATATATATAAATGAGACTGTGAAAGGAAGCTCGGCGAATCCCAAAGGCGTGGAATATTTACCAGTTATAACTTCGGAACCATAAGTCACATAAACATGACATTGTATGCAGAGATATGTATCTATGGTAGGTGCTTATAGTAAGGTTTATATAAATGAGTTTGTAAAAGAGAGCGTAGCACTTTATATAGCCGTGGAATTTTTTATCAGCCATAACTTCGGTACCACAAGTCACATGACCCCTTTAATTCCTTCTGACATATACTATACATATCCAACATATTATTGGAGCAGTGTCTCGGATGGCTAACAACTTAAACGCATAATTATTTTATAATATAACTGATAGAATTCAGAAATGTAATTTTTAAATGGTAGCGAAAATAAAGGTCGTAATAAAATTCCCTCTAAAGTTTAGATATTTAAAAACTAAGTACGCATATACATGTACTTCAGAACTTAAGGAAAACATACAAATAAAAGTCCATACGGGCTAATATGTCATTTTCATTAGAATTTAAGAATAATTAAATAATGGTGCATTTACATGATATGAATCTGTTCATAATCATCATTTTCCGAAGGTCGCGAAGTTCAAGAAACAAGGAAAAAATAAATTTTATTAATTCTTTTTCGATAGCATTTTGCTAGGTATATCTTTGGTTCACGTTCGTACTGTGCGGTCGCTTAAACATTCGTTTGAAAGAATTTCTAAAGTTACTTTGTTTATCTAAGTGCTAAGCAGTTCTAATTTGTGTAATTTATACTGAAAAAGCTATTTGAAGCCAAGCTCCAATAAATTGTTGTGTTTTAGACATAAAGTGCGTGGATTAATAATTAAAAATTAATATTCTTGTCATTCCTTGTGCATATTTTCCTCTTTTGGTGCATTATTGTTGTTTTGCGTGAGAGTGCATTTTCCCATCTTCCGCTATTTATCATACATTTTGCTTATCATCGATTAAATAATTTTCCTGCAAACAGCTGATTTTGGTTTGCTTTTATACTTTTAAGCTTTTTGGCTCAGTGGCTTTAAAACTCTTAAGTTCAGCACGGTTTCTAACCATTGAACTTACAATACCTAGACTTCTGTGTCTCTCAAACGCTCATCTTTGCTGCTATCGTACTAAAAGCGTACACTGTGAGTTTTTCTTGTACATACAAATTGTTACTACATACTTCGCGCTGCAATGTATTAATCCTGCTGTTTTGAAAAATGTAACATTAAAAACGACTTAAAGCGTTGCGTTGCGTGTTTGTTGTGTGATGACTTAGCTCACGTAAAAGGCTGGTCTCAATGGTAGGGTGGCCGATATCATAACCGATAACAAAGGTGTTCGTTGGTCTTGCCCCAAGTGCAGACCAACCGAAGTTGAGCTTTGTAAAATGTTTAGGAGCGCCAGAAGTGGCTTCCAGGAGTTGGGTATGGAGTTAAAACTTCTAAACGAAAAGTTTAAGCACTATGAAGATGCATTTAAAGACTTTAAGTGCATTGAATCTTCATCCTCTCCATCACCCAAGCTTAAACAAGCTTCAAAAAAAGCGGAAGCATGGAGGAGACAGCATTGTTCCTAATCCCATTGCTTTAGACATTGACACTCCGCTCATTGATCCTTTGCCTACTCCCGGCTTGAATAAGGAATTAATAAGTTTCAATTCTTTCTTTAGTTCGTGAGTTTGAGTTTAAACCTCCAGCTCGGAATGAAAATACTGTTCAAATTCCCTCCTCAGGATCAAAAAACTTATAAGTAATTTTTTCTTCAATATTTATTACCAAAATGTTAGGGGTCTAAATACTAAATTAACTGAGCTGTACTTAAAGTCTTTTGATTTAAATTATGAAATTTTGGTTTTTACTGAAACTTGGCTTAAACCGAATGTGTTTAATAGTGAAATATTGTGTAGTAAGTTTGAAATATTTAGAAATGATCGCTTAGATAGAAAAGGTGGGGGTGTTTAAATAGCTGTTCAGACCGACTTTTCATCTGAAAAAGTTGCGTTCACAGGTTCAGATGATGTTGAATTCCTCTGTGTTAGAATACGGTGCCCCTCATGTAGAGTTTTTCTTGTTGCAATTTATATTCCACCAAACTCTAACCCTTCGGTTTACTTCAAACATTCTTCATTATTGCTCTCTTTATTTGCCATGGTCAAGCCCTCCGATTCGATTGTTGTGTTGGGTGATTTCAATCAAGCGTGTGTTTCCTGGGATTCGGTGGATGGAATTCTGGTGCCAAATTCTTCTCGGGATGTACTTAACCAATTTCTTAACGAACTTTCCGATCTTGGTCTATCTCAGATTAATTCTGTTATCAACAACTTAGGTAAATGTCTTGATTTAGCGTTTATTGATGATACTGATAAATGCACTATTATACGGGGCGATCATTTAGTTATACCTAAAGACCCTTATCACCCACCACTTGAGTTGTCCTTGGCACCATCCTACGATTCATTTTATTGTCCTGAAACTAGAAAGCCGAAAGGTCGCCGATAATCTTTCAAATACGCTAACTACGACAAGCTTAAAACAGCTATATCTGAAATAATCTGGCCTGAGTACGATGGGGATGTTGAGAACAGTGTCTTACACTTTAATAAAATCTTGAATAATATATTCAGTAAACTCATTCCTCTTGTTAAGGAAAATACCGGACCTCGTAACTCGTTGTGGTTTAACTCAGAGCTAAAACATTTAAAAAATCAGAAAACTAAATCATTTAAACTTTATAAAAAATCAGGCCTGTCTTCTCACTACGCCGCGTACTCCATCCTTCGTCATAAATACAATGCCTTAAACAGAAAATGTTACAGGAATTACATTAATAAAACTCGCATTAACATCGTTTCTAATCCCAAGTCATTTTATCATTTTGTTAACTCAAAACGTAAAATAAATGGGTTTGCCTCAACACTGAAATTAGATGATGTTATTTCTGGTGATGATGATATGATTGCTGATATGTTTGCAAATTATTTTGAATCGAACTATTCTGTCGAGCCAAATGAAAAAACTTCTAGCTATCCATTTGTCAATGTTATTGTGACTTGCTAAAATTGTATTTTTATACCCGAGCGCACTTGTGCACAAGGGTATATTAATTTTGTTCACATAACGGTTGTTTGTAACAGCCAAAACGAATCGAGATAGATATACCCAAATGTATACATAAATGATCAGGATGAAAAAAGAAATTGATTAAACCATGTCTGTCTGTCCGTCCGTCTGTCCGTCTGTCCGTCCGTACGTGTACACGATAACTCGAGCAAAAATTGAGATATCTCAACGAAATTTGCTATGTAGGTTTCCCTTAATCCAAGATAGGTTGGTATTGAAAATGGGCGAAATCGGACTTTAACCACGCCCACTTCCCATATAACGGTAATTTCCAGAAATACGAAAACTGCGATATTTTAGTAACTACTGAAGATAATTCACTCAAAATTGATATTTACAATAATTTTTAGACGAAAAATAAGAATATTATAAATTTTTGGAAAATGGGCGTAGCCACGCCCACTTATGGTTACATGTGTATAACTTGGTAACCGCTACACCAATTTCTTCCCAACTGGGCACAGTTATTAGCCTTCGCACATCATACCAAATGGCCGAAAATTTTTAAAATCGCTCAATAACCACGCCTACTTCCCATATAACGGTAATTTTCAGAAATACGAAAACTGCGATATTTTAGTAACTACTGGAGATTATTCACTCAAAATTGATATTTATAGTAAGTTTTAGACGAAAAATAAGAATATTATAAATTTTTGGAAAATGGGCGTAGCCACGCCCACTTATGGTTACATGTGTATATCTTGGTAACCGCTGCACCAATTTCTTCCAAACTTTGCACAGTTGTTGGCCTTGGCACAGCAAAATCGGACAATAACCACGCCCACATCCCATATAACGGTAATTTAGAGAAATACAAAATATTCGATAAATCAGTAAATATTGAAGCTAATTTATTCAAAATTGATGCTTGCAACAATTCTTTACCAAGAAATACGATTATGGTAAAACTTTGGAAAATGGGCGTGGCACCGCCCACTTATGATCTCATATAAGTATATCGGTAACCGTTCTACCAATTTGTACCAAACTCGGTGTGGTTATTGTTGCTTGCCACATATAAGCAAAACGTTGAAAATTATTGAAATCGGACTAAAATAATGGCCGCTTCTCATATAACGGTTAATTTTCAGAAATGCTTGAAACTTCAATATTTCGAAACTGAAGGACGCTAATTTACTCAAAATTGATACACCCCGGCTTACCATCTAGCGGAAGGTTTCGGAAAGGTGAAAAAACATATATGCATTTAATACTTGCGCCGGGTATTTAATGTTCGGCTTCGACCGAACTTAGACTTTCTTACTTGTTTTTAATATTTTTATTGAGCTTTGTACCACGATTGTTTATTAGGAAAAATTGAAAAAGCAACAAAGTCTAAGCGGTAGAAGTTATTGCCTTTTCAATTTTTCTAGCTATCCTTTTCCACTCCCACAGTTTGACCACATCCGTATTCCTTCAATCTCCGCTGACAATGTTCTCCTTCATTTGAATAGTTTAAAAAATTATTTTCTAAGTAGCCCGGATGGTATTCCCTCCTGTGTCATAATAAGTTGTGCTGATTATCTATATAAGCCATTAACAAACATCTTCAATGCTTCTCTAAAGCAAGGAGTTTTCCCCTCTTTGTGGAAGGAGTCGTATATCTTGGCGCTTTATTAAAATGGAAGCAGGTCGAATATTGCGAATTATAGGGAAATCGCTAAGCTGTGTGCCATTCCTAAATTATTTGAAGAAATCGTTACGGAAGAACTATCTTATTCCATAACACCCGTTATCGATGTATCACAACACGGCTTTTGTAAAGATAAATCAACTGTATCAAACCTTCTTGAATTCACTACAAATGTGAACAATGGTTTCGAAAGTAATTATCAAACTGACGTCATTGACATTGATTTTAGCAAGGCTTTTGATAAAGTATCTCATTCAACTCTAATATACAAACTTGATAAAATTGGTTTCCCTCCAATCCTGCTGCGCTGGCTTTCTTCTTATTTAATGGGCAGGAAACAGAGGGTTATCTTTAAAAAATGTTCATCTCGTGTAATTCATGTGACGTCAGGTGTACCTCAAGGTCCCTTGGTCCCCTTCTGTTTATTTTATTCATCAACGATCTTCCAAATATTTTGAAGTATTCGAATTGCTTAATGTATGCAGACGACATTAAGTTTTTTAAGTTCATTGGTGCCCCAGGAGACAGGAAACAATTACAGGTGGACCTTAGTAATGTGTTTAAATGGTGCGAAGTAAATTCTATGTCACTTAACTTGCAAAAGTGTAAATTTATGTGTTTCTCTAGAAAACCCTTTCAATCATATAGCTACCGCATTTGTGAAGATAGTGTTGATCAGGTAACTAATTTCATTAATCTAGGCGTAACCATGGACTCTACGCTTGATTTCAAGTCCCATGTAAACTCTTATGTTAATAGAGCCAAGGGCGTCTTGGCTTTCATCAAACGTTGGGCTAAAGAATTCAGAGATCCTTATGCCACTACAGCTCTCTTCACCTCCCTAGTCAGGCCGATCTTAGAATATGGGTCCGTCGTATGGAACCCTAGATATCAAACGCACTCTGACAGACTCGAGTCGGTACAGAAACAATTCTTATTATTCGCATTAAATAATTTGCCTTGGGATTCGACATTATATCTCCCACCGTACAAAAGCCGCTTGAAGCTCATACATTTGCCAACGCTGCACAGCCATAGAGAGATGCTCGGGTTTTGTTCATGGTTAAGATCTTGAACGGGATGGTCAATAGTCCCTTTCCACTGAACCAGATCACGTTATGTATTCCTTCTAGGCCTTCTAGACATTACAAGCCCATTAAGTTAACTATTTGTAGAACAAATTTTGAAATGCATGATGCTTTTCGTTGCCTATGCCAGGACTTTAATAAGCATTACGACTATTTTAACACCTCCGACTCACATTTTACCATTAAGAAAACCTTACTTGAGATTTTGAATAAATAACATGAAAACCTTTACATTGCACCTTATCGTCCAGCTGGTGAACTGTATTTCTGTTCAGTTTATGAGGTAAACGTAAACGTGAATCGCTTTTTTGTAACTAAATAAATTAATATCTTTAACCGGGAACGATAAATTACACAATGATATATGATGATAATATGACTGCTTAGTACAACTGTAATCGGCTTCGTATATTTTCGCGACCGCGTAAGACAATACGAGCATGGATCGTAAACTCGGCCTTTCCGACCATGATCAACAGCTTGTCCACAGCGCGGAGCGAAAACTAGAGCTTTCCGCCTGCCACACACTTAAAGTAATGACTTCGGGAACATGGATCGGAAACTCGTTCTTTCCGACCATGCTGAACAGCTTGTCCACAATGCGGAGTGGAAACTAGAGCTTTCCGCCTGCCACACATTCAAAGTAATGACTTCGGGAACATGGATCGGAAACTCGTTCTTTCCGACCATGTGCAACAGCTTGTTCATAGCGCGGAGCGGAAACCAGAGCTTTCCGCCTGCCACACATACAAAGTAATGTCTTCGGGAACAAGGATCGGAAACCCGGCCTCACCGACCTTAATCAACAGACCTCGTTTCCGCCCACACAAAAGTAGACTGAAGACTAGGCCTCGCCAGCTACCAAACCTGCTATTTTATGCTGTTATTATTATTATTAATATTATTATTATAAATTACTATGTATCTAAATTTTCTATTCTCATTTGTCTGTAAGAAAACATTTTTCTGTAGACCAAATAAATAAATAAATAAGCCGTATGAATTTTCCTATAAAAGAAGCACCAACTCTATAAACAAATGAATGAAAGCTATATATATTTAACATTTTTGACTTATATACTTGGCAAGTATTTTTTTTGTAAACAACAAACAAAAAAATTTCATTTTGTGCTAACTTCGAAACTAGAAGCTTATTTTATTTTTAATGTGCTTTAAAAAGGACCTACTGCCAATAAAGCCTTGCGGTTTGCTATTTTTTCAAATGTGTAATGCTTCCGTTTAAACATCTTTGTGGATAAACAGTTTTTTGTTCAGAAATTGCTTGTTTACGTTTTTTGTCTTTCATATTAAAAACGTTTGGCATAAGTTGAAATCATAGGGATGCCGTTTTCTTTCGGTTTCTCAATGGATTTTATACTTGAAAAGGCACCAAAATATGTATGCAACACTTTTACATATCGTCATTTAAAGTACAAAACCGCGCATCAAGAAAATGCAAAACCTTGTACGTGAGGTTGCCTAAATTTTATAGGAGAGAGTAAAATTTCTCATAATTCAAAACGGTTCCCTCTTTTAAACTTAATTATCTCTTCTTATGTCTAAGTATCAAAATTTTATTATAAATGATTAAGGCCTTGATGATAGGAGCTTCCGGTGAGCAAATATCTTTTTTTGGCACAAATGTCAGTTACGAGGTTTTGCACAACCACGATACGCGATTTTTTACTTTAAACGACGATATACAGGTTGGCGCTTACACAATATGTTAGTGTTTGGCCTAGCTTCTCCTCCCATATGGGGCGTGCACCTTGATTTTGTCACACAAAGGGGAAGGGCAGTTTTACGCCGACTCCGAACGGCAATTGTATTTTTATGAGAAGCTGTTTTCATGACAGAATACACTCGGAGGTTTACTATTACCAATAGAGGAGCGACAGCGAACAGCGGAGTGTATATATCGCTGGCTGAGTGGAATATCGACCTATCTCGGCAGCCAGTTCGAAAACGCCCTATCTCAGAAAACTTTTCAAAAACGCCCTACTTCAGAATTTTATTTAAAAACACTCTATCTCAGAATTTGGTTGAATAACGCCTTATTTCATAATCCGGTTCAAAAACGCCCTATCTCAAACGAAAATACATTGAAAATAAGCTGAGATAGGGCCTTTTTGAATCGGCAGCTAAGATAGGGTGTTTTCAATCAAATTCTGAAGTAGGGCATTCTTGAAAAGTTTTCTGAGATAGGGTGTTTTCGAACTGGCTACTGAGATAAGTCGATCTTCCACTCAGCCATCGATATGTAATATAAAAAATAATGAGAGGTACTATAAGAAAATGTACCCAAAATTCAGGAGCAAATGAAAAAATGCTCATTGAAAATAACTCACATGTATAAATTAAATAATATAACTTGAGCGGTTACAGCGCTAAACAAAAGGAAGAGTTAGAAAAAATAGCAATGCGGTTTGAAGGAAACATAAGACCATAAAATGTTTGTTTGTTTCGTTAATTCTCCCAACCTTTTAAGATATGACACTCCTTTCTTTACATTAGTTTACAAATATACACTTATTGTTCTACAATGGCAAACATTTTCGTGGGATGTTTTTTCTTTTCGAAATTAGAAAATACATTACGATCATATTGTACCGAAATAAGTGTGATATCCCTGCATTTTGTAAAAGCCAGAAAGAAGCATCAACTGTATGAAAAAATAAAAGGGAGAAGTATACATACCTTCTATAGTTTTGAAAAAATATAGGCTTATGTTTACTTAAATGTGATATAAAGGCTCATTAAAATGTTGTGTAATGTCTTGTTATCATAGTGCTTTGTATTTTTATTGTCCACCATACGTGAGTCGTTTCTATTGAAAAAGATCTAGTACTAAGATTTTTTGTTGGTTTCAAATTGTTTGTTTATTGTTTTTAATTTTTAAAATTCCTACATTTGACATGTATGTGATGGCGGAGTTGCCGCTTTCCTCCTTTTCGGTGGGTTTTATATTAAAAAAGGCATCAAAATGGGAAAAAACGTCCTTGGTATCTCTGCATCTGTTAAACTTTTTATGGGAAGATGTATGAAAATCCCACTTGCTCTAATTTCATATGCTTAACAGTATCACAACAGTATGTTTACAGTATCTCCCCATAATTTTTCATATGAAAAAATCTATTATATGCATCCCACTCGATATCATTGAATTCCTCATAAGGACATGTAGTCCCTCTAGTTTAGCGTATCAACAGTTCATATGGCTTCATACCATGTAAATCCACCATAAAGAGAACGGTATAATTTAACTTGTTTTAATATGAATAAATGAAAGACGGAAAATAGTCCATATTTTTTAAGTTTTAACCATCTTCATATGTGTGTGGTACGACCGAGTGGCCTTTTAAGTTTTACAAATAATAATTTTAAGGTAGAAAAATTAAACTGAATAATAATTATTAAAATCAATATATCGATGGCTGAGTGGAAGATCGACCTATCTCGGCAGCCGGATCGAAAACGCCCTATCTTAGAAAACTTTTCAAGAACGCCCTACTTCAGAATTTTATTGAAAAACAACCTATTTCAGAATTTTATTGAAAAACACTCTATCTCAGAATTTTGTTGAAGAACGCCCTATCTCAGAATTCGGTTCAAAAGCGCCCTATCTCAAACGAAAATAAGCTGAGTTAAGGCGTTTTTGAATCGGCAGCTGAGATAGGGCGTTATTCAACAAAATTCTGAGATAGGGTGTTTTCCAATCAAATTCTGAAGTAAGGCGTTCTTGAAAAGTTTTCTGAGATAGAACGATGTTGAAAAATTTTCAGAGATAGGGCGTTTTCGAACTGGCTGCCGAGATAGGTCGATCTTCCACTCAGCCATCGATATTTGATCGAAAAAATAAAAATTAAGTAATAATAATTTCTTTTGAGCGAAAAAGTGAAACTGTGATTACACTGGTTTACAGAAAAAATATTTTATTGATGCAAGCTTCACTTAACTCGTGTGGGGTCCACTGATATATGTATGTATGGGAAATAGTAAGTAGAAAAGTAGTAAAAATAATCCTAATCTTTTCCACTTTTTTCTACTACCCCAAAATGCATGGCCGCAATTGGCATGCAGAAAAAGTGAGGTTATGTAAGTGACGTCAACTTATATTTATTTCACCATGTGCGTGCAGGTTTGTAGCCTATTAAACTGTAGTAAAAATCCCGTTTATTTTTTTAAATTTTTTTGGTTGAAGGTGTTTTGCTTTTCTCCGTACAAAGTACATTTGTTAGACAATTTTCTTTTATACGGAAGACACGGCCAAAAAAAAATTTCCAAAAATCACCAGAATGTTTTAGAAGCTTGAAACTTGCGTTTTGCTTTACTCCAATTTATTGAGCTCAATGATTAAAAAGTTTGAAATTTTGGTGAAACTTTATAGAATTCTTATAATTTCTGTACAAAGTTTGAAATATGAATTTTTATGATACTTATCTGTTGTATAATCAGCTAGACTTTTATAAAAAACAACCAACAAAACATTAAATAAACAAATGCAAAATTTTCAAAACTGTTCAAAATATCGCACTTCTATTAACTCCAGTTAGCACAAACCCAACGATTCATTGAGGGGTTAATGTTTGCACTTGGAATCAAACTATGGAGCATAAAATACTTCCGTCTTGAAAGTAATAATTTCGTACTTATTTACACCAAAATATTTCTAACCAAAACAAAATGCTCGTGGTTCCAAAATTTGCATATCACATTTTTGGAACTACATGTTACTTAGTTGTCCCACTTTAAGAGTTATTATTGCGTGTTGTTATGTATAGCAACAGTTCTGACTCACAGCATGTAATTCGTTTTCGAAGCGTTGAAGGTTTTCTTGAGTACAATTAATGCGAGCTATAAAAGCACGCTCTACCACATTAGCCTGGATACGAATATCACGTGCGGCATTCATTAATATCGAATTGAGCGTCTGGCGTAGTTTAATTGATTTTTGACGGCACTTCTCACATTCTTCTAAAGTTTCTTTACTAAAATGTTCCCAATACTGCTCGGAGGCTTGTCTAAATATATCTTTGTTTAATAAAGATTACGTAATCACTTTTGTATTTTGAACACAAAACTCACTCAGCAGGTTGGCGTATTGCGCCTGGTCGGAACATTATGGTCTTCGAATAATTATTGAGACCTACATTAATGGCGTCCATTTCGTAGGCTTCCTTTTTGTCGCTCCAATCGTACTCAAGACGTTGACGCGCTGTGCGATTCTCTACTTGCTGCTGCTCGAAATCTTCCAGTGTTTTCTTCAATTGTTGACGAATAGCAGCGATTAGTGCTAATTCAATTATAAGCTCTTCTTCAGGCGTATCTCGTACTAATTCAGTATCGGGTCGGCCGGTACGCTTTTCTATACATTCTTTGACTAAAATATACGAAATTTTGTTATTACATATTTTTTTAGTCTATAATGTGTAGTAGTTTATAAGTATTTTATTTATGGGCAGAGCTGGGTCGTAATCATTCCTTTAGAAATTAAAATACTCTCAATTTCAAATTACAAGGATTTGTAATTAGTAGGGATGTGCCGGATAGAGATTTTGCCGGATAACCGGATTCCGGATACCATAAATTGTTGGAGTTGAAAAATAAGAGCCGGATTCGGATATCCGATCGGATATCCGGTAGACTGCTGCCCTTTATACATTTCACAATCTATACTATTATATATTTTGAAAGCCGTTTTTTGTGTTCGCAAAGCTCGAGAATGGCTGAAAATTTTTTCTTGAAATTGCGTACACCTGCCGCACTTGTCACAAGGATGGTTGCTGGCTAAAAGAAATCCAATATATAATAGGGGGCGTAGAACTCCCATACAAACCGAATTTTCCATACTGCATATCTCTGGAAGTGTTCATGGTAGAGCTCTATACCTTGGTATGGAGATACACGAAAGCAATCACAAACTCATGAAGAAAAATTGGAGTTATTGGAAAAGGGGGGCGTGGCACCTCCGATACAAACCGAATTTTTCATACTGCATATCTCTGGAAATGTTCATGGTAGAGTTCTGGAACTGGTATGGAGATATACGAAATCAATCGCATAGTCATGAAGAAAAATTCGGACTATTTGAAATGGAGGCGTGGCACCTCCCATAAAAACCGAATTTTTCATAATAAGTATCTCTGGAAGTGTTCATGGTAGAGTACTGGAACTTTATACGGCCGTGGCACCTCCCATACAAGTCGAATTTTTCTTATTGCATATCTCTATAATTGTTCTTGGTAGAGTACTGGAACTTGGTGTGGTGATATATGAAATTAATCGCATAGTCATGGAGAATATATGGAGCTATTGTAAAAGGGGGTGTGGCACCTCCCATACAAACCAGGCTTTAACACTACGTATTTCTGGAAGTGTTCATGGTACAGTACTGTAACTTCGTATTAAGATATGTATGTATATGAAAGCAAGCCCATACTCATGGAGAAAAATGTGGCTATTTGAAAAGAGGGCGCTGGCCTACAAATGTACCGACTTTTAGCTATCTTTGAATGTTTGTGAGTGAAATTTTCCTAAATGGGTGTCCGGATTTTAACGAAATTTTTTGTATGTGTTTGAGTGGGTCTCTGTATGCTTTACATTCACAATTTAACCCGCCAGTTGGCGTTGTAGTTGAGTTATTACTAAAGATCTTACTGATGATCCGATTTGGCTAATATATAAAATATGTATTGGTAGAAATACTGTTGCAAAAATCGCCAAGTGAGAAAAGGTGCGGTGAATGTCAAGTTAAATTGACCTGTTGCTCCATTGAGTATATCGAACTCTCCTGTGTTACGATTGGCCCAATGGATGTGATTTTCCAATATTATTATGCGTGTAAGCTTTTACGGTATTTCGTCTAAAATAAGTCTACGTATATTGCATTTTGAAATTGCCACCATAGAAACGGATCATTGTTGCCGCCAGGGAGTGACGAGGAAAAAGTTCTTCAAATTTATGTCGTGCAGAAATAAATGACGAACATCGTCGAAAACTGTGCAGTGCTGCCAAGTTTTTCAATTTGAATACACTATTAGACTGGAAATTTTAGGCAATGATATGAAATTTTCGTTACGATTCGACTCTCGAAAAACGACTTGCATTCGACACGACTCTCGCGATGAGGCGGTATATTTAAGGGATTCCCAAGCTATCATAAAATAGTTGGTTTCAATTAATACAAAAATTTATTTTGCCGTTAAAAACTTTACTACATACCACCCAATTAGGTTTTTGTTTAGCTACATACTTATGACCAGATTATCTGCTTTTTTGAGCTGAACTATCCAAAACATAATTAAGAATACAAAATTTTTACCCTGAAATCCAAATTATAAAATAATCCTGTATTAAAAATATAACTTTTCCATCTACAGCCCTGATTTATAGATTAAAAAAGTTAATTAAAATCGTACTATTATGCATGCTTACATATCAGCCGCTTCCCGTATCGTTCCGCAGTTGCAATATTTTGTGGCCTACGTTTCAAAACTAGTTTTTTCTGACATTAATAAAGCTAAAAACTGGGTAAAGCTTAGGGCTGCCAGATATCTATGTTGCCAAACCGGGACACTTTAGGGAGGGCCTCTCGCTCCCTTCCCTTTCATTTCGACGTGCGAAAGGATGCAGTGAAATTTTATTTTGACAGACAAAAACAAAAACATAAAAAACATGAGATCATGAGATCATTACAACGTACGCCAACAAAACAAAACAACTTATCACAACTAAAGCACAGAGAATTTTTCATAATGCATGAACCTCTTTTTATTCTTTATAAAAATACAGTTTATATAACTTAAAAAACTTCGAAATTAATTTAAATTTTAACAACTGATCTTGTCGGGTTCGTAACAAATTTTATTCTGAAAACAAATTTCAAAATTTTTCATTTTACATTTTACATGAAAATATATTATTCAAAGCAACTTCTAATTCTTCTGAAGACAGTGCCATAAGCATACAGTAGAATACCTTAACTACTCCCCCTTTTTAAATTAGAAACGTCCTCGTTTCAGTTAATAGGTTTAGTTCTACTGTGTGACTATAACAAGCTGAAATAACTTAAAAATAAAAATTCTATAATTCATAAGTCAACAAGTAACAATATTAAAAGTAATAAATTTAATAGAATTAACACAAATTGTAAATAATCAAAATTGATAGCGCAATCGAATGAAATATTAATATATTGCGTAAAATTGTACGTATTACCTTTAAAATACCGAGCAAACATTCATCTGAGATTGCTTTTATGAATTCTTTTCCCTTCGATTAAAACTGTTGTTCCAAGATCCCTTTCAATCGTCTTTTCCACAAAAATTTTACCAAACTTATTTCCTAGTCGCCTATTTCTTCTCACAAAAACTCGTTCTCCAGGTTCATATGATTTCATTGTTTTATTTCGATTACGTCTTCTTAAAATTTGTTCCTGAACCTTAACGAATCTCTCTCGAACTTCACTTAATTTATTATTTGAACAATTTTGTAAAACGTCAATACCCTGTAGTGAAACGAACTAGTGCGGAACTGGTTCGGTTCTAGTACGTTTGGAACCTTGACTACACCTTTTCCAACTGTATTTCAGAGAAACCTAAATGTATTTCAGAAAACCACAAATTTATTTCAGAAAAGCTCAAATGTGTTTCAGGAAAGCGTAAATGTGTTTCAGAAAAACTCAGATGTGTTTCAGAAAACCGCAAATGTGTTTCAGATATGCAATATGCCTTTCAGAAAAACACAAACCCATTTCAGAAAAGCTTAATTTTATTTCAGAAAACCGCAAATGTATTTCAGAAAACCACAAATCTTTTTCAGAAAAGCTCAAATGTGTTTCAGAAAAGCGTAAATGTGTTTCACAAAATCACAAATGTATTTCAGAAAAACTTAAATGTATTTCAGAAATCCATAAAAGTATATACTTTAGAAAATGCAATTACTAATGTATGTAGTATGCATGGAGATAAACTTAAAAAAACAAATATTTTATAAAATACGCAGTTAATATTCAATAGTAATTTTATGCGGTAACGAGTAATAAATTTATTAAATAGAATTAAAGGATAATTGCACGATTTGCATGATGGACATGCGCAGAAAATCAGTCGTGCGTTTGCTTCCATGTGGACATTTATTGTACGCAAAATGTAGTGGACCTGTCATTGTAGAAGAAAAGTGTCCAATATGTCGAGGAAATATTGAAGGTAAGTACTCGTACATATAATAACATATACATCTAAATAAATAAATAGCATTTTATATTTATCTATTTATGCATATAAAAAATTTTTGTGTGCATATAACGAGGTTCTGGAAAAAACTCATTACAGGAAATATAACAACGAGGACAGATTGCGGATTGTTGAGGCCGCTAATAAGGGAGAAGACTGGTGCAGTTTAGCATCATCTTTAGATATAGTTTATAAAACTGCTTTCACATGGGTGCAATCCGGCAGAGTCGTGACTCAAAAACGAGGTGGAGGGAATGAAAAGAAGCTGACTGAAAACGAGGTAGCTGTAATGGTTCGTTGGGTGGAAGAAGACTGTACTGTCACCTTAAAGCAGTTAGTCTCCAAAGTGCAAACGTATTTGCACATCGACCGCTGCAAACTACATAGAGGGTAAATTATTCACCCTCAAAAGCGTGCACCATATACCAACGACGATGAACACGTTGGAAAACAAGCAGAAACGTTCCGAATTTGTATCAGCTTTGAGTGGTTTTATTCAGCAAGGAAAGTAAATAGTTTACATTGATGAAACCAATTTTAACTTGTTTTGTCGTTGTGCAAAAGGTCGCGCACGATCTGGGACGCGAGCAGCAGTAATACTGCCGCCATCAAGAGAACCAAATGTACATTTAATCGGTGCTGTAAGCGTAGCGGGTGTGTTATCAATGGAAACGCGACGCGGCTCTTTTAAAAAAGAGAGTGCTGGAGAGTGGGTGAAGGGGATCCTCGAGAAGTGGACCGGTTTGGGAAATAATTTGGCGGACTTAGTTATTGTGTGCGACAATGCACCTTGCCATGCTGGACTGGAGCAAGTTGCCGCCAATAATGGATCGGCTACACTTTTGCGTCTTGGGCCATACTCGCCAATGCTCAACCCCATCGAAAACGTATGGGCGAAAACAAAAGCTTACGTAAAAACGCATATTTCACTTCCCGCTGTGAATGGACCTGGAGTGGTCGAAAGGCGTTTGCAGTACTTGGAAGGCTTAATTCACGAAGCAAAAGAAACCATTGCTACTGTGGATTGTGCTCGCGCTATAAAACACTCATCCATTTTTTCTCTGATGCTTTGGCATTACGCGACATGCCTGTAGGAATGTAATTCTTTTACTTATTTTTTAATAAATTCGCACACTCACAAGTACTGTTTGGTCGTTGCTTATATAATTCTCACTTAATTGGGAAGACGATGGGGATAAAAATTTTGGGAACATACATACATTTGTATTTTTCTGAAATACATTTGTGATTTTCTGAAACACATTTCAATTTTCTGAAATACATTTCCGCTTTTCTGAAATAGATTTGTGGTGTTCTGAAATACATTTGTGGTTTTCTGAAAAAAACTTGAGCTTTTCCAAAATAGGTTTTCGTTTTTCTGAAAGCCATATTGAATATCTAAAATACATTTGCTGTTTTCTGAAACACATTTGAGTTCTTCTGAAACACATTTGCGTTTTTCTGAAAGGAATATTGAATATCTGAAATACATTTACGCTTTTCTGAAACACATTTGAGTTTTTCTGAAATAGATTTGTGGTTTTCTGATATACATTTACGTTTCTCTGAAATACAGTTGGAAAAGGTGTAGTACGCGTTAATTCTCTTTTGCATGCTAGCGACTGGCGAATTTAACATTGCGATGTCCTGGGAAGTGTCAATTATCCCCCGTTGCATCCCTTTGGCTCTAGTTCCGAACCAGTTCTAAATTCGACAGATAAGATCTAGTTCGTTTTGCATCCCTTTTTCTATAGTTCCGAACCAGTTCCAAATTCAACAGATAAGATCTAGTTCGTTTTGCATCCCTTTTTCTATAGTTCCAAACCAGTTCCTAATTCGACAGATGAGATCTAGTTCGATCTGCATCCATTTTTTATAGTTCTCAACCTGTTATAAATTCGTCACCTTAGATCTACATTTCTAATCAGGCTTGTCGAAACATTTCCCTTGTATATTAAATACGATCGGTTGAAGGAAGGACAATACAATCACAAATGTTTAAACGCATTTATTAAAAATTTATAAACCACATTAGTAGTAGTGGTAGCAGTATTGAACTTAAGTAGAAAGTTAAAAAAAAAACTGCGTTCTGCTTAAAAGTAAAAATATTAGTTCACTTTGTCTTACTTGTCTAAATTTAAGCACGTTGATTTTTAAGTAAATTCAGTTCTTTTTAAGCTTATATGTATGTGAAGTACTGCGAAAGTTTTTGTTGTACTTAACTTAAATAAGATATACAGTCAGTCAATAAAGTTTAGGTACAGTGAAGTTTTTACAATACCGGCAACTATTTTTTAAATGTTTTATTTTTCCCTAATTTTTTATAAAAAATATGGTTAATTCTACACCAAAAACCCCAAAAATCAGAGTTCCAATCCTTATGCAAAATTAAAGAAAACTGCGAATTTCCATCCAAGAATTGCAATTTGCACTCTTTAGAAAAATGTTAAGTACTCAGTTATTAGCCCATTCAATTTTAGTATAACAAAGTGCAAGTTTGAGGTAGGTAGGACTTACCATTGATATTTAGCAATGTTTTTTTTTGTTGTTTGGTAAGTCCTAGCTTCCTCACACTTGCACTTCATTATACTAAAATTGAATGGGCTAAAAAACTTTTTCTAGAGAGCGTAAATAGAAAGTGAATTATTTTAATACAATTTTGCAGAATTTTCTTAAATTTTGCACAAGGTTTGGAACTCTGAGTTTTGGGGATTTTGTTGTAGAATTGACCATATTTTTATAAAAAATTATCGAAAACTAAATTATTAAAAAAATAGTTGCCCGTATTGTAGAAAATTCGTTGTACCTAAACTTTATTGACTGACTGTATAGAGGTAGCTGTGGTGGATGGCATAAAAAAATTAATTTGTCTTTTCTTAAAAAAAAAGGTAGCTCTGGTGGCTTGCATTTTTAAATAAATTTAGTGAGAAAGTGGTAATTATTTTGACACTTTTTTTTAAATGCCCCTTTTTCTGCAACTGCATTGCCTTTCTCAATTGTCCTTCAGGATCCTGGCCTTTGTTTATAGAATCACTAAGTATAATGATTATTAAGCAACTCAAAAACCGACGTATCCTTTTGAGAGGTAGCCGCACCCTTATAAAAGGAATAAGACCTAAACTTTTCAGGTAAAAATTTCAGTAGGCTGCGTCTTTATGGCCTTTTCAATTTTATAAATTATCATTATTTTTAAGTGGAAAAATAAAACTCAAAATTAATGATAATCTCTCCGCGAAAAAAATAAAAATCATTAAATAATCATTATTTGTAATCCCAAAAATAAAAATCAAATAATAATTCTTTCCGTTTGAGCGAAAAAATAGAACTCAATAATAATTCATAAAATAATGATTAAATGCTGATTTAAATTATTTTACTCATAATGATTACCATCCCTGATTTTAAAATTTAAAATAGAATAATTTAGTGAAAGTACCACATGTCATTGCTTTTGGACTGGTGCGGAACTAGTTACTATCGGACTGGTTCGTTTTTGGCAAAATCTGGTTCACTATTTCGTGTTTTCCCTACAGGGTAGGTTTAGCATTCGTTGTGGAGTGAATGCTGTTATTATATTTAATAGTAGCTAACAAAACAAGGTCTACTGTCTCATGTTACTGTTGTAGCTCCTTAATACAATGAGATATTTCACTTGACGTTGAGTGAAATCTTTCAACCTGACCATTAGTTTCAATGTGTAATGTGGGAATGAAAAATTGCTCTATTGAAAAATTGTCCCTCAAAAAAGTTTTGATAACATAAGACTGAAAAGCCTTTTCATTATCTGAAACCATTATTTTTGTGTTTTTAAATACTAACAAAATTTCAGGCAAAGCATCTTTAATATCCAAAGTAGATCGCGATGCAATCGGCTTAACCATAGCACATTTTGAAAATTTATCCAAACAAGTTAAAAAATTCTGTTTACCTGGTATGAAAATATCAAGGTGTAGAATTTCGACAGGATAATTTGGAATTGGAGTTCTACCAATTTCCAAATTTGATGGTTTCCGATGGTACTTGTTCTCCAAACATATTTTACAATTCGCGATTACTGACTTTAAAGTTTTTTTAATACCAGGGAAGTAGTATTCGCTAATAATTTGCTTAAAATTTTCTAGCAAACAACGATGCGCGCGATTATGTTCAACGGTTACTGTTTCCAGTTGATCATCTCTATTTATCAAGTCTATCACGAACAATTCTGTATGCCGAAATTTAACACCTGGAAACGAAGAAGCTATAGGATTTTGAATTTCCGCCAAAGTCTCCAAATCACAGTGAATCGCGTTAGTACTATTTGGATTAACCACATCTTTTAAACATTGTAATAAATCTTCTACAGAAATGAAAACAATAGTATGACCTATAAATTTTTGAAAAACCACCTTTGTGGTTTTAATATAGGAGGGCCCTTTTGTTAAAAGCAATTGATTTCTAAATTGGTTGACCGGACACTTAACAGTTTTAGTCACATCTGTAGAAGATTCTTCACTATGTTCTGTTTCTAACGAGGTACTGAGGTTATTAATATATTGCCTAGAGAGAGCATCAGCTACTTTATTCTCTTTCCCAGGTTTATAATGAAAATTTGGCGAAAACTCTTCAATAAATGCACGCCATCTTTTCATTTTGGTGTTGGGATTTTTTTCTGAAATAGAGAATATAAGAGGCTGATGATCAGTAAAGATTCTTACATTTTTTGTACCATATAGATAATGTCGCAGAGTTTTTAATGCCCACACAATAGCCAGCATCTCACGTTCGTTTGTAGCATAATTTTGTTCAGTTGAAGAAAGCGTACGGGAAATCATTGTTATAGGTCGATTATTTTGAGATAATACCGCTCCCAAGGCATTTGACGAAGCATCAGTTGTTAGCTCAAACCCTGTAGGGAAAACACGAACTAGTGAACCAAATTTCTAGTTCAGTACTAGTTCTTTTTCGCCAAAAACGAACCAGTCCGATAGTAACTAGTCACGCACCAGTCCAAAAATAATGAAATGTGGTACTTTCACTAAACCATTTTATTTCAAATTTTAAACGCAGGGAAGGTAATCATTATAAGAAAAATAATTTAAATCAGCGTTTAATCATTATTTTATGAATTATTATTGAGTTTTATTTTTTCGCTCAAACGGAACTAATTATTATTTGATTTTTATTTTGGGATTACAAATAATGATTATTTTATGATTTTTATTTTTTCGCGCAGAGATTATCATTAATTTTGAGTTTTATTTTTCCAATTAAAATAATGATAATTTATAAAATTGAAAAGGCCATACATACACAACCTATTGAAATTTTGACCTTAAAAGTTTGGGTCTTATTCCTCTTATAAGGGTGCGGCTACCTCTCAAAAGGATACGTCGGTAATCACGCTAGTATAGTTTTTGAGTTGCTTAATAATCATTATACTTAGTGATTCCATAAACAAAGGCCAAGATCCTGAAGGACAATTGAGAAAGGCAATGCAGTTGCAGAAAAAGAGACATTTAAAAAAAAAAAGTGTAAAAATAATTATCACTTTCTCACTAAATTTATTTAAAAATGCAAGCCACCAGAGCTACCTTTTTTTAAGAAAAGACAAATTAATTTTTTTTTATGCAATCCAGCACAGCTACCTCAATACAGTCAGTCAATAAAGTTTAGCTACAACGAATTTTTTACAATACGGGCAACTATTTTTTAAATATTTTAGTTTTCGGTAATCTTTTATAAAAATACGGTCAATTCTACAACAAAATCCCCAAAAATCAGAGTTCCAAACCCGATGCAAAATTTAAGAAAATTCTGCAAAATTTCATTAAAATAATCCACTTTCTATTTACGCTCTCTAGAAAAAGTTTTTTAGCCCATTCAATTTTAGTATAGTGAAGTGATCTATTATTTTTATTGGCCAAATAATAGACATAAGATTA
>NW_023458773.1:66770-68205 GCF_013731165.1 Rhagoletis pomonella
GGGGGGGATTGCCAGATGAATGTACGTAACCAATAGTTATTCAAGACACGAACGATTATATCAGTATAGACACGAATTGACATGGCCACTATGAAATCGCCCACACTGACATACGATAAAATAATCGGTGGTCACATACCACCAGACTAGAAAAATATATTTTTTTTTGGAATTGGACACGGAGCGAACCACACTCATCAGCCCTCGCAAGAACGGAATTACAACCAAGTAATTAAAGTGGATTAAAAGCTGGTATTAAAAGCTGGCGGAATTCGGGGAGTCGATACTCACCCCTCAGTGGAAATTAATAGAGACAAAAGCCATGTTGTTGCGTAGAATAAAGAAGTTGTCAGCATCAAATCGGGACTATTCATTTGACAGCAATTGAGTCACCATAGGCCGGTAATACAAAATCATTACACGTAAGTCAGCGACTTTCTTGGCACCATCCATTGGAAACGAGCTATCCATCAACCGTAAATAAAGATTCCTGTTTGGACCGTCAAACCAAGGTCAAGCGAATCAGTAGTGCAAGTGTGAGGACGCTAGGACTTACCAAACAGCAAAAAAATTGCTAAATATCAATGGTAAGTCCTTGCTACCTCAAACTTGCACTTTGTTATACTAAAATTGAATGGGCTAATAACTGAGTACTTAACTTTTTTCTAAAGAGTGTAAATTGCAACACCTGGATGGAAATTCGCGGAGTTTTCTTTCATTTTGCATAAGGTTTGGAACTCTGATTTTTGTGGTTTTTGGTGTAGAATTAACCATCTATATTAATAAAAATGTTGTGTTCGTATGTCACGGTCGTCAAAACTCGAGAACGGCTGAACCGATTTGAATAATTTTTTTTTGTATTGTTCAGTATAATATCAGAACCAATGATATCGCAAAAAAATGGAGGGTTGCCACCTATTTGAACATTTTTAAACCCAAATATGTTGATAAAATAAATAAATTATTGCAATATGGGTATCAAATTAAAGAGCTTTAAGAAAGATAACTGCTGGAAATATCACGACGAGGGTTGCCACCTATTTGAAAATTTTAACTCAGTTAAATTAATAAAAGAAATATTGAAAAAAGGGTTTCAACCTAAAGACTTTTAAGAAGGCTAACAGCCGAAAATATGTTTGAGGAGGGTTGCCACCTGGTTGAAAATTTAACTCAATTTAAAGATAAGATAAATTACCTATTACAATATAGGTATCAAATTAAAGAGGTGTAAGAAAGATGACGGTTAGAAATATTTTTGAGGAGGGTTGCCACCTGTTTGAAAACTTTAACTCGGTCAAATTTATAAAATAAATAAAATATTGCCATGTGGGTGTCAAACTAAAGAGTTTTAAGAAGGCTTGCAGCCGAAAATATGTTTGAGGAGGGTAGTCACCTGTTTGAAAATTTAACTAAATTACATTGATAAAATAAATGA